>NC_088677.1:60728983-61032013 GCF_950023065.1 Planococcus citri | reverse complement strand
ATCTCACTAGACGCTCTAAATTGACCTTTGATCAAAGCAAGACAACCTTTTTTCCCCAAAAATGTGTGTGAATTTTTTTCTGGTTACCAATTTTGAATAAATTCAAAATGTGTTTGAAGCATTAAAATAGCAACAATTTCAGATTCTACAAAATATTCATTTTTTGCATTGAAATGAGACTCAAAAATTATTTACTTACATTTACAAAAATTTCAAAATTGAGTTTCATCAAATTTTGTTTATCTGTTTCAATTCATTTCAAATGGTTTAATTGAAATTTTTCATGAAGTTAAAAGTAAAGGGAGTCTAACCAAAACTGCCAGATGAAAAATTATGACCTTTTTCATGACCTATTTTTCACATTTTTATCCATTAAATAGGTATAATAGCCCATTAGTATTTACTTGTCGAACGGGGTTGCCATTTTCCAAAAATTGAGTGATTCAGTTATTTGGGCATAGTTTTTCAACCATTGGGATATTTTTCTCGAATGCATGCCAAACTTGACCAAAAAAATTACTCGTAAACCGGTTTCAAATATTCCAAATACTTCCAGCACGGACCAATGACAGTCCAACCATAAACCGATGCTTTTTTCAAAATTATGCAAATTAAGTTTTAGAATTTAAAAAAAATGCAGCAATCATACACGATCTCTCGGTGCAGGACAGTAAACGCAGTAAATACGTTAGAAGACACGAAGATGAGATTCAAAACCTTCACAGATATTCTCAGAGCTCGAATCTAACATAATGTTTCTCAAATCGTAAAACTGCGAGTACAATCCAAAGCCAAAGCGATGTGCTCGGGCGTAAGACGGGTACATTTGAAGGGCTTCCAGCGTCCAAAAAAAAACATTGGTAGGGTAACATACCACTTTTCATCATTGTCTTTCAAAACAATTACATATGTACAACCTCTATGAAATCGACTAACATTGGGTTGCATTATGACGACGAGAGGTGGTACTTTCAATCATTTTTCCCCATAGCTACGAACGCATATCTACCAAGATTAATTGAGGAAAAAATCAACACCGTATCACCAGCATCCAAACACTTTAAAAGCTTTCACGAATGGAGAACTGGAGAAGTAGTGTGGCTACCCCAGCTATGATCACCCATCAGTGATGCAGCTCCGCCAAACTCACATCAACTAGTCACGCACCTACTTATACGAGATTTGCATCAATCACTGATCATACTAATTAATAAATAAATTGGAGACAAATTGTCCGCAGTCATGTTCCTTCGATGTTGATTACAGAAACAAATAGAAAGCCACGAAGCTTCGACGAGCTCCGAGAGTCCGACGGTACTGGGGTCGAAGAAAGAAAAAAAATAATGAAAAAAAATCGACCACAATCCAGCCTACACCAAGCTCTAGAACCATATTTCGCAAATTCACGCAAAGTGCACAACATTTTATGGATTTACGCGTGAAGTTGCTGAAAAGGGGATACAGTGCAATATTGTGATATGATCAGAACGCGATATTTTTTGAATGTGAATATTTTTCAACTCGATCATTCGAATTTGAGTACTTATGATCAATGCACCGATACAGTATCCTCTTTTCAAACAACAGCAACGCTGATCCCAGGGAACGATTTGCGAATATCTCTGTCTAAAAGTTGACGTTACTGGGGCAGTAGTTTGTGTCATGGAATAAGGTTGAGGAGTTGTTTGTTTTTTTCTCAATATTTGATATTGCTCGAACGTACTTATATGATTTAAAAATTGTTCTTGACAAAGTTTCATTTCGAAAAGTCTAAAAATTTCCAAAAATTGTGACCCATTCCTGTATTTTGCTCCAAAAAAGTTTAAAGCCGTTCAAAATTGATTACTCAAGATTTTTCAGGAGCAAAAAAATATGATGTTTCCCTTTTTAAAAATATAATTTTTCACTTAAGAAAAATTACCCACATTACTTTTTTTTTTGAGCAAGGTAGAAGGACGGTGTTCCAATTCTGGAACATTTTAGAATTTTTCAAGTCTAATGTGGCCTTTAAACAGTACACTTTATTTGTATTTATAAATGTATCCGGAAGTCGATGTAGAAAATTTTATCTAAAAATGTATAACACCAAAAAATTTAATCGTCAATAACACCGAAACCTTATTCCATGACACCGTAAGACACTCGCCGATTATTCGTTTTCGCAATGTTCAAATCAACAGCGAAGGAACAACAACCCAGACATGAACTAATATTTTGTTGACATTAAAAAACAGAATACTCGGGTACCAAAAAAACAGCAAAAAAAATCGAAGAATTGAATTCACAAAAAAAATAGGAATATCTCGGGGAAATGCTGACGCTATGTACGAAAAATATTGCTTTTAAATTCGTAAAAAAAATTACATATGTACAATAAAACTACTACAATTATTGAAAAATTATAGATGAACAGTTTCAAAAAATTCCCTGACTTTTGAGGAAAAATTGCTCGACATTTCTAAATTTACTGACTTCTCCAGATGGCCGAAATTCCCTGACTTTTCCAGAAGTGTGGACACTATACCTACTTTTAAAAAATCCAGAAGTTGAAAAAAAAAATTTACTCGGAATTGTGGAACTTTTGACCTGCGATAACTGAGCCTTTGGGTTCTCAAAACTTTACCTAAATCGAAAAAATAATCAAATTTCGGTCATTTAAAATTCAAAGTTTCATTTTTTCAGTTGTATTCATTCCAAAAATCCGTGACACTCTTGCCAGAGCATAACAAATAATTTTAAGAAAATGATTAGCTTCTTTGAAAGTTTTTGCATTCTCTTTTGTATGATTTCAATGATTTCAAATAGAATTGTGTTTCATGACACCATCCTCACTTTCCACCACCGGTGGTACAACTACAGATTAGAATGTGTAAAGATTTTTTTGACATCTCGAATGTGGGTTAGCTAGGCGAGGTTACTCCTTTAGGTTTTACCTATTTTTGATTTTTTAAAATCCTCAATGATTGATAGAATAGCTTCAGTCGAGTCGTCGTTCCTTGTCCTTAACTAGTAGACACTTGAAAATATGTATGTAGTTCATTCGTGGTAATCGTCTTATTTTATGCAAGGTACCTAATTGAAAACATGTGAACTCGTTTCAAACATACGAGTATGTCTGTGGGTTGGAATCAAAAATAGTCTATCTACATATGTAGTATTCAGTAACCATCAAAACCCACCTGGGTGAATTAAAATAGCGAAAAATCATTCCAAATAAAATAAACTCGCTGGTAGGTAAACTGTCGAGATTTTTGGACAACCATCCAACGAACAAAATAAAATGAAAATTTTCCAATTTCATGATCAAAAGATTATAATAAAGTTATCGTGAGAAATCCAACTAATCGACCAGATGTTACTTTCGTATCACTGTATCGCCCTCGAGGCATCTTAGATGGCGAAAAATTGGAAAATATTCAATTTTTATCTCGTACACGCGGTACCTAACATAGTCATTTCTTTGACGGTAAAATTTCTTCTTGAATTCGAAATTGTGGTTATAATCACGATACACGACATATAATATGTACTTGAGGTGAAAAATAAAGTCAAAATATATGATATCTAATCGACTCGATAAACGCTCCAGGGTGTTTAGGTAAATTAGACAAACGTGAAACCTGATTTTAATAGCAATTCAATTTTTTTTTTCAACACATTTGCATTTTCTCTGTTTCAGATAATGTGGGCAGCATTATCGTTAGCTTTAGGCTACGAAATTCGCGGAGACATAATTCGAGGAGCTCCGTGTATCAAACGTTACCATCAATTATTTTGTCCAACAGCTGGTAACAGTTACCCAATGTACGTATCAATCCTTTTAGAAAAAAAATTGCTTTTCAATCAGCTTCTTCTTCGAGAATAAATGACCATTTTTTTTGTTCTTTAGAGACCGAATAGAAAAATTTATCGACGATAATAAAGCGTTGATGCGAAGAATGTACGGAGAATTTGAAACCAGTAACGTCGATTATGGACCTCAATTTAACGATCCGCAAAGAAACAAACGTACTCGCAATTACCCACCGCAGCCTCCTTCAGCGACATATGGCGGCGAATCGTATTTCAGTAGACTATTAAATAAACGACAAACTTTACCAAAAACTCCGCAAAGTGAAAGCGGCAGGTAAATTTAACAACAAATTTGCATCCGTTCTGTATATGGTAAAACATCGTAATGATTACCTTAGTCGTGTGTGCGTAGATGAATTTTTATTAAACTTCAATATCGATTCCAAGTCTCGTTCGTCGTTGTCTATTGTTTTCTTACGATGCATGGTGTACTATTTACAAATCACCTTCTCTTTCTTTTGTGTACCTTAGGTACCTACACTACCTATATCTACCTGTACTGATTGTGAGATGTGTGTATTTCCACGTTTAAAAAATTTGCTGCTCCTTTTCCGCCTAATTTAATGCAGACTTTGTGGCCCATCCAACGTATTTTTTTTTTTTTCAATTTTTGCCTCATCAATGTAGTAGCCCATCTACATTACGTAACCAAATCGATATCTAAATAATAACAAATTCAACTCGTAATGTCGAGTGTCTCTTTAAAAATGCAGATAACTATACGAAAATCAAGGTATTATTTATTTTAATAGTTTAATTTGCGTACATATACCTTCAGCAGGTACATATAAATTTACCTTACTACAGTCATCTCCTTATACCTTATGTACGACGAAGGTGCTTCATATATGTAGTACTTTTATGTATGTATAATGTATACCTCGATGATGATGAAGGTGTGCTACGACGCTATGGCTATCGTAGGTACATGCTTAAGTTATGCTAAGTAGGCGTGCCACCTTGGCAATATCGTTGCTATAATGTACTTATAATAGAGCACCTCAATCCATCAATACGTTCGCTGATAATTAAATAATAGATACCATCTTACAGATTGGATTCCTGTGAGTCAAAATTAGAAGTAGTTACACCTTACTGGGCTTCCAATAGTGCCGGTAAAGTAAGAGCTATTGTAAATACGCAGCATTTTGAACAAGCCATACATCAGGAAGTATGCTCGTAAGTTTTTTGTTTGTTTTTTAAATTTTTACTATATACTGCCTGTTTACTATGAATTAATGGTACCGTATATGCATGATACTGATGATGAATTACAATTTTGATTGTAGGAAGAGTGAAACTCGAAGATGTTCAAACGACTGCCGTTGCGAACAGAAGTACAAATGGCATCGTCTTTTGTCATACGATCCAGAAAATGACTGTAAAGGTATCTTCATGGATTGGTTTTTATTTCCTTCTTGTTGCGTATGTAGATGCTCGCCATTGCCTAATTAATATGTTACGTCTTCTTTCATAAAAATGCTGCAGTTACTGTATTAATAAATTATTTAGCTTTTTTGTATATGTCATGATCAAATTTGTATAGTAAATATATTCTTTTTATTTGATAATTATTTTTACTCTTATATTTCATACAAAAATGTATTCTCTATAGTCCGAGATATGGCATACAACCATGCATGGAGTAATTGCACCCTCCCTCCGATCCTTCGGGACAACTTTTTTCAACATCCTAAGGAACAAGTTGACCCTACTAACAAAATGGTGACCATTTTGTGAGTGACAGGTCAGACAAAATCGTAGATTTTGCATTTCAACATTGGACTCGCAGGAAATTTTTAGAACTGGACAAAGCTATATCGGAAAAACATGCAAAAATTTATCAACAGCCAACATTTCAAGCAATCAAATGTGTTTTTCGATTTTTGGTGAATTTTTAAAAATCTAATTTTATCCAAAAACGAGAAAAAAACACCAAAATTTTACCTAATTGACCTAGAACGCTGACATTTGGGATATTTCCTATTTTCGACCTATCAAATCGATTGGAAACTGTTTTGAGCAGTTCTGGAGGAGCCTCCAGTAGATTTTTGAAACTTGATGAAATTTTCTCAAATGAAGTTGGAAATCCGAGAAATATTAATAGAATTTGAAGAATATCCGTTTTTGCAAAATCTTCAAAAAAAATATTACAGCACATCACCAGTCACGAATACTGAAAAAGATATTGAGAATTTATCTAGACATGAAAAAGGAATCAAAATTGACTGAAATACTAATGTAAAAAGATTGGGAGAAAAATCTTGGCAAGTGAAATCTTCGTATTTCGCAAAAATTTATTAATGGTTTGGCAATGCAAAAATTCATGCGATATGTCTGATCATTGCTACATCCAACGCAATAAAGGAGCTTGTAAACCTTTATGTAGCCATCTGTATCATTGCGATGGCCCAGGTGAGCAACCTTTATGCAAACATATGCATAGAATGCCTCTATCATAATGCAGGAAATAGCAATAATTCGTATAATTTTAATGCAATTTTCACCACTAACACACCTTGCGCACAATCATCTGTCGAAAAAATTTGTTCTTCTGATAACATCGCAAAAAGTCTGTATTTTTAGAAAAACAAAACTTTGAAAAAATGCAGTAAAAATCTTGATGAAAAGAAAAAATTGTTGTCTGTTTCATCAGGCGAAAAAAGTCATAAATAATATAAGTCATTATCAACACTTGTCACAGAATTCGGACCATATAATTGCGATGTATGATGTAACAGACGAAGCTTCAATCATTAAGGTACTCCTGAAAAACCGTTGAGTTTTATAAAAATGTTTACAAAGGTTTTGGATTTTAATTTAATTTTTTCATTTTGAGATGTTAAAAAGGAGGTAATGTTTTGTTCTGAGTTTTTTCTAGTCAAGACATAAATATAAAATAACACATAAAAATTGAAATAATTAAAAAACAGTAGGTGTCTGGTATACCTACATATAATATACTTATTTAAATTAAAACTATAAAAAAGAGAACACAAAAACATATCGGATCCAAATCCAAATCTCAAAAAATTTTCTGAAAAAAGTAGGGTGCACGGTGCTACGTGTAACAGGAATAGGGTCTCTGTCTCCTTTCAATTCAGATTTCAAGGACAGTTTTTTGATATTATCCATCTTTTTTGAAAATATCGAACCAAAAAATCTGAGGAGCCATTTCACCTGTAAATGTATTACCATAGCTTTTTATGAAAAAAAAAGGGAGAGGTATATATCATGTGGTGGGAGTTAACAATTGATAATTATTGTTTGTTTTTCAGCTACAGAATCTGGATCTATTAAAGTTGTGAGACAGTTCAAGATCAAAAAAAAAATGATACATATGAAGCCCAAGATGAAAATGTCAAAACTGATCCTGAATAATTATAGTGATGAAGAAGAGATAGCTGATTATGAATCAAAATTGGTGTAAATTTCGTTTATGTCATCATGATCGTAGATTTGCTGAAGACATCCCTGCATTATTTTACATGAGTTCCAAATTGAGAATTAAAAAACTACTTGAGAGCATTTCAATTTGCTTAAGGAAAAAGCAAAGTATTGGGAGTTTAACAGCGGAAAATGCATCAAATGAAGAGTTTGTAAATTCTTTAGTTGATGTAGACAATGGTTTTAAAACTTTCATTGATGATGTATTTTTTCAAAAAATTAATCAGTTTGATGTAGGTTTTATACGTAATTCTTGTTTCACAAGTATAAAAAAAGAAAAGTTTCAAACATTATGCATTAAAAAAAACAAACTGTTGAATTTCCCCCAAATTCACGATACTTTAAAATCATTATCACCATTAGAAGAACGTTTTATTTCACCGAGAATTCCATTTATGAAAATAATGGAAGGAGGTTATGAAGGCCAATTTCAATAGACCCGTTCGCGTACGAGTGTTGTGTGAATTATAGTGGGTGTCTAAGCATTGTTTTTCTATGCAAAAGTTGTCCCGGTGAACCCGGTGAACCCTCACACAACGAAAGAAAAAACGCTTCGACTACGAAATATTAGTTAAATTCACGCTGTACCCGTACGCTTATTAAAACCGAATATCTCACCATGAACGGGTCTATTAAAAGGTAGAGCTATAAATGTGCCAATTAGTGTCGATAAATGCATAAACATTTTACCTCGTTTAGCTAGTGAAACTGAAACAGTACCAGTGCAATTGAGACAATGTTAAAATTTTTTTGGATAATGATGAAGAATAATCTGTAAATACGGTAGGAATTCAATGGAATAATTATTCAATCTGTACTTATAGGATATAAATCTCCAAATACTAACTTTAGTAGCATTAAAACTGAATTTATAACTATGATTACTATTGCAAAAAATTTATCTAGTAAAATAATAATAGTAGGTGATGATGAACGTCGTCTCAAAGTCGAAAGCTATCGAAACAATCAAATAAAATATACCAAACAAGTAAACGTTTGAAAAGGTAAGTATGCTAAACATAATTCAAAAGTGGTTGAAATGAAAGATTACATTTGGAGAATGTTCTTAGTAGAAGTACCACGCAAAATTCCAGCAAGACATTACATCCAGATAAACCAAAACCCTCAGAATGCTGCCTTTAATGGAATATTGAATCAAAAAGAATATCTCCAGTTTGTAGAAGCTGTAAAGCTGTACATGGAGATAAATTTCGCCCCTCCCGAGGGTCTATGTGGCGGATAGTAAATGGGACTCGTCTACATAGAATAGATGTATCTGAAAAAGGAAGACTTTTGGAAATCGGATCATTATGGAATTACTTCGGGAAATTGTTCCAATAATGCAGCGGCAAATAACAACGGTCACAATATTATATAAATATTATATCTGTTCTAATTTCAATTTTCAGTTTCATACTATTTTCGATAATTGATTTTTTATTGTAAACACGGAAAAATTTTTCAATAAAAATAAAATTACTTACTATTTCAACATAGTAACCGGATCCCATTCAAAAATAATAGTGATTTTTACTCAGCCAAAAAATACATTTTACCCAGAATTAAGTAAAATTTATTACTCTCATAGTAAAAACACTATACTTTGAATGGGATCCGGTTATTATGTGATATAGTAAAAATTAACCATAATTTTATTTTCCGTGAATGTATTGACGAATTTGTTTCTTTTATCTTTTATTGGTAAATTGTGACAAATTTATATCGAATAGTTTTTTAGTATGTTTTATTGAAATATTCGTTCATTTTCAAGAAATTTTCCACATTTGTTTAGTCAAGGGGTTAAATTTTTGGAAAATTAATGTATTTTTTCCTTTTATTGGAAAATTGTTTCAACTTCATTTGATCAAATGTTGTGGAGCTTTCAAGTTTCAATAATCTTCTGGAGTCTCCAGAACTGCTCAAAACGATTCGAAACCTTTTCCAATTAATTTGGCAGGTCGAAAACGCGGTTTAACCCAAATTTCAGCTTTCTAGATCAATTGGGTAAAATTTTGATTTTTTTCCCCTCATTCTTGGCTTGAATTTAATTAAATATTTAATTAAAACTTCACATAAAATCAGAAAATGTACTTAATCACTTGAAATTTTAGCTAGTAATAAATTTTTGCATGCTTTATCGATCTAACTTTGTCCATTTTGAGAAATTTCGTGCGAGTCCTTTAATGGAAAACAACATCTGCGATTTCGGCTGACTTGCCAAAAGTTTGCTTCAAAATGTTTCTTAGGATGTCCCCTTTAAGAAAAAAAGTTATCCCGAAGGATCGAGGCGGGGTGCAATTTACTCCATACATCCCATTATGTCGGACTACTAGCTGTGTAGCTGTTTTTATTTTGGATAGGAACTCAAAATACAAGTTTTGCGAATACTCTTTAAACTCAAAAACTGATTGAAGGTCGCTTGTTAACATAATATGTGTATTTTTTCAAGGAAAGAGTAGGAGTAAGTTGTGCGCGCGCCGAACGTTGTAATTGGCTAAAGCGCTACCCCCAGAAATATTAGGAACGAATAGGAAGTCGATTGAATGATGCAATATTCACGTACGATTGCATCATATACGGAAATCTTATGTAATATTTCCGAGAATTTCATCATCTTTTTATTGAGTAGATAAATCGACTGGGTAGTGGGTAGGTAGGCAGGGTGATCGACAGGGTCGAAGTATATCAAGTGGTCATTAAAGTCGCGTAATATTTCGACATCTCAGGGATCCGCAAAATATTCTTTCGTGTATGAGGGAGAAAAATAACAATGTTTCTTCTCCCAAGTATAAGTTGACAGATTTCGACGTAATATTTCTCCCACGTAGTCAGCATAAAATACATTTAATTCCATTGTTTCGAGGTCGATATTTTCTCCCAGTATATGTGGTGAGAAAAGCCATATTTTTCTCCCAGTATAAGATGAAATATTACGTTTTCTCCCAGTATAGGCAGTAGATTTCTGACAGCTTTCTGTCACCGTAGGTGGGAGAAATTAATTAGTTTTCTCCCAGTATAGGTGACTTAAAAGTGATAATTTTCTCCCATTACAGTCCCGCGATCCGCTCCCATCTAAACTTCAGATGGGGATTTCTCCGTGAATTTTCAGAATTCTTCCAATTTTTTTTCACCAATACTGATATTTCATCTATGAAATCGAGGGTATAATATGTAGCCATATTTTCTAATTTTGCTTTTCCAACAAAGATGTGAGCATCTAAAGTACCTCCATCAAATTCCCTATTATAGCCATTAAACGTCCTAAATCAAAAGTATCTCGACATACCCTCACTTTTGAATGTTTTTTGAGCAAAATAAATCAAACCCTAGAAAAATCCGTTCAATAGTTTTGGCACAATCCCCGCCCGAAGTTGACCATTTTTCATCAAAAAATGAGAATAGCCTTAAAGAGAGGTTGGTTGGTTTTCTATTGTTTTTGGAGGCCAGCATCCAAAATTATGGATCGCTTTTTTTGGTGGTGCCGTGACACAAAAAACACAATTTTGAGTGTTTTTTGAGTTTTTGAAGATGGCCCACCTGGACGGAAAATTTGAAAAAAATACCAATTATAGTACTCGCATGCAGATACATTTTTGAAAAAAAAAAATTCATGTGTTTGAATTAGGTTCGGAGATACGGCGGTTTCAAATTTTCTTTTGTCAATATCCCTCTCCTGGGGGATCAACAATTTTTGAAAAAATTTCAAGTTGCTAGAATCATACCTCCATCAAGTATTTTGAGTGAGTACAGATTTTTTCAAAACTGGTTGAAGCATGGATTTTTTCTTCCCAAAAAAGGCCCTTTTTTCGCTATTATGACCAAGGGAGGGGGTGGGGGGATTTTTTTGCCTCCGACATTTTTTTTCAATGGTACCCAACAATGTTTCATCAAAATTTCAGAAATCCGAGAACAGGAGCATTTCACCTATTTTACCCAGGAATACCATTTCAGCTATCTTGATGTACGTAAGCACAAATACTTCTGCGCATGTAGTTTTACGATCACGCGGTGTAAAAGAATTTTCAATAACTCAATTCTGAAGTAAAATTTCACGCTGAACAACTTGGTGCACTTCGATTTCCGCCATTTGTCCATATTTTTGGAGAAAAACGCAAAAAAGTGGTTTTTTGAGAGTTTTTTGAGCTTTTGAGCTTGACCCACCACTCCAAATGGCCGGGTGATGACTTCTATAGAAAGTAGACCTAAAGATACATATTTGACGAAAAAATCGTTTTGGTATGTTTTTTCGTTCCGGAGTAATGTCGATTTAAAGTTTTCTTTTGTCCCCCCTTCTCCCCCCATGTGATGAAAAATTCTGAAAAAATTCAGGGAGATACCCCCATGTATCCTCTAACTATATTCGTTTACAGAATAAATTTATCTCAATTACTCGCTGATGCAGAATTTCCCCCCCCCCCGAAAAACGCGTTTTTTGGCCCCCCTGGCTGAGGGGGGTGGGGTGGGGAGCGGGCTATGGGCCCAAAATTATTTTTTGGGCGTACTAAACATACCCTGTGAGTTTCATCGAAATCTGAGGTTAAGGGCATTTTGCCTATCTTATCGGGGGGGGGGGGGGGGTACCCTTTGAAAAATTTTCGAAGTGTTTTTTTTACGGAATTTTACTTTGCCATACTTTTTACTGTAGAATTAATCGTAAGAAGCTACGGCAAAGTAAAATTAATTTTACTTTGCCGTAAAAAAAGCACTTTGAAATTTTTTACCATTATAAATGCCTCCGTTGTAATAAATGAAATTAACTTTTGCCGTAGAAAAAAACGTGAAACGCTACGGTCATTATAAAAAGGCCTTGAATCGATACACGTAGTTCATTTGCTTTTTTTTATTACTTTTTATCTGACTTTTGTATTACTTCTGGTAATTTTAATCTTTACGATTACTTTTAATTAATTTTTTTCCAAGTTGATTGAATTTTTTAGTGTGTGTTTTTTCAAAGCTTTTCTGATTAGTAGATGAATGGAAAATCTGAATCATTTTTTCAAACGAAAAGTTGAAGTTTAAAATGCTCCATTTACATAATACATGATACGAAAGTATATACTTTCCGCCCGCTTTAGCGGGGGGAAAGTTGTTCTTTTCATTATGCTATTTACTTTCCGCCCGCATTAGCGGGGAGAAAGTAAACAAAAAATACTTTCCGCCCGCATTGGCGAGGGGAAAGTAAAAAGAAGTATCAACACAAGCTAAAAAAGAGGCCTAACGATAACTCTTATAGTTTTTCGCATACACCGGACGAACCGTGCGTCCTAGCAAAAATCTGATGTGATGACAGTAAAACTAAAAGACTTGAGAATTTTCAAGAAATTTCCTGTTGTGCAAATTTAGAGTACGAATCATAAGTAACTCATTCAGTTTATTTTTCATTTTACGCAAGTTTATGAGTTTCATATATCTAATTCTAGTTCTTAGCTGGTGTCTTGGGTCGTAAAGTATATACTTCCGTATCATTTATTATGTAAAATATCTTACTCAAATAAGGGGCGAAGTTCGGTTTCCCTTAACGAGTGTTTTTTCCTTCGCTCAGCTTCGGCTCGCTCAGTAAAAAAATTTCTACTTCACTCGCCTTTGACTCGCTCAGTAAAAATATTTTATTACACTCGCCTTCGGCTCGTTCACAAAATTGTGTTTACTGTACGAGCCGAAGGCGAGTACAGTAAACAACACTCGTCCGAGAAACCTCTTTTTCTCCCCTTATTAAGTAATATACTATAGAATAATTACAATAAAAGCACCGAAAGTGAGCGTTTGTATGGTGAGCAAAAGTTGGCGAAGTTTACGGACCGAGAGCGGAAATTTGCGAGGCATAAAATGCTCACAATCGGTACTCGCATTGTAAGATATTTTTCATTGCGTAATAAGTATGTATCATGAAAGCGCGTTTTCAGCACCGTACGCGCATGCGCTCGTCAATTCACGTTCAGTCCTTGTGACCAAAAAGGGTCATTCCATGTCAATTTGTATTTGACCAAAAAAATGCGAGTTTGAAAGTCATGTCTTTCGATTTTGCTCAAATTTTGTTCACAATATCTACCCACCCAGTAAGTAAGAAACCCGCAATCAGTTTGGTCCCAGTCCCCTCAGGGGGCGGGTGGGGGGGCTTCTATTATTTTCACTTTCACATTGTCTGAAATATTGAAGTTTCGAGATGGGGTCTTTCAAGGGAGGGGGAGCACCCCCACCCCCAATTTTGGGCAAAACTTTCGAAAAAAAATCTGGGGCATGTGATACATTGAATTGTATGTTTTTGGTAACGCCGAACACGAATATAACGTTAGATTTTTGATTGGGTCCCATCCACGGCCCCTAGCTCCTCCCCAAATTGGGTAAAAGTTCAAAATAGAGTTTTTTTCGCGCGACACATCGAATAGTATGTTTTTGGTGACGCTGAACACGAATAAGACGTCAGATTTTTGGTTGGACCCCATCCACTTGGACTTTAACCAATTGGGAGAAGTTCTGGGAGCCATGGGTGAGGTCAATTTGAAAAAACTAAGGCTATATTCGTGTTCAGCGATATCTAAAACATACTATTTCATGTGTCACACGATTGACATCATTTCTTTTTCAGGTTACGCCCCCTTGGGAAGGTGCTGGGGGCTGTGGATGGGTCAAATCAAAAATCTGACGTCATATTCGTATTCAGCGTCACCAAAAACATACTATTTCATGTGTCGCGCGAAAAAACTTCTATTTTGAACTTTTACCCCATTTGGGGAGGTGCTGGGGTCCGTGAATGGGACCCGATCAAAAATCTAACGTCATATTCGTGTTCGGCGTTACCAAAAACATACAATTCAATGTATCACATGCCCCAGATTTTTTTCGAAAGTTTTGCCCAAAATTGGGAGTGGAGGTGCTCCCCCTCCATTAAGAAATTCCATCTCGAAATTTAAGTATTTCGAAAAAGCATCAAAAGGTACATCTATGGAAATTTTTTCAGAATTTTAAATGGTAGCTCCCACTTACAGCGCCATTTTGAAGTTTTTAAACTCTCAATTGAAAGTTCAACTTTCAAATTTTGAAAATTTCAAAATGCTTAAAAAGTTCAAAATTCAATACCCTCTTGAACTGTGAAATCAGTTTTGATCAAAGTATCATAGTTTTGGAGCAGGGTGTCCACTCATTTCTGGAAATGATTTTCCCTGACTTTTCCAGGTTTTCCAGACCAATTTTTCCATTTTTCCAGACCATTTTTCTGAATTTTCTATGCTCACCCCGTACTTAAATTTAAAAAAAAATGGGGGGGGTAATTTTTTTTCATAAGCTTCTCTTCGAACTGGATACTTCTTCGGATATAATTAACAGCTTAACTTTGATTATTAACTTTTCTAATTAAAAATAAATAAAACATGCATCAAGTTTGGCCAATTGATAAAATACCAATGTATTCATAAATACTTAACTTCTGAAAATTTTTCTTTTCTTTTTTTGATTTTTGAAGGCCTCAAAATGTGAAATTTGTTCATTTCAAAACGAGAGACAAAGTGGACCGAGCGAAGCGAGGGCGAGAACTTTCGAAAATTTTCATTTCAAGATGCCTGAAAACGAGTTTTTTTTTGAATGCGAAGAGTGTTTATTTTTTGGTTTTTTAAATTTTAATATCGGAATGGATGTTTTTTTGAAGGAAGTTTACTGTTGAAAAAGAAAAGAGAACAGGCTCGAGCGAAGCGAGGGCGGAACCTTCTGAGAATTTAAGTTTCGAGAGTCATAAACACGAGGTTTTTTTATGTGAGGAGGAGTAGCTTTTTTTTGACTTTTAAAATTTTAGAATATTTGAATTATGTTTTTTTTGAAGGAAGTTGATTTTGAAAAATAAAACAGAACAGGCCCAAGCGAGGGCGAAAGCTCTTGTAAATTTGTATGTATTTTGAGATGCTTAAGAACGATGTTTTTTTCGTGAGGAGTTCATTTTTTGGCATAAAAACTTGATTTTTATAATCTAGAAATTTTCATGCCGTCTTTGAAAAAGAAAAGAAGCCCGAGCGAAGCGAGGGCAAAAGCTTTTGAAAATTTGCGTTTTTAGAAGTGAAAAACAGTGTTTTTTTTTCTTAACAGGTCCTTATTCAGAATTTTCAATTGATCGTTTTTTCAAAATTCCAGGGATTTTGGGTGAAAATTACGAAATTCCCTGACTTTTCCCTGACTTTTCCAGACCGACCAAATTCCCTGACTTTTCCAGGTTTTCCAGGTTTTCCAGACCTGTGGACACCCTGTGGAGGAATGCGCTGCTGAAGTCGAGTACATACCTCGAGACAATGTAAAAGTGAAAATAATAGAAGCCCCCCCCCCCGAGGGGGCTGGGACCAAACTGATTGCGGGTTTCTTACTTACTGGGATGGTAGATATTGCAAAAAAAAATTTGAGCGAAATCGAAAGGCATGGCTCAAAAACGTTACAGCAGAGAAGTGGGCAAACGCACTTTCATGATACCAGTATAATGAAAATGGTTTTCGAGTTGATTATTCGTACCTCGAAGTAGGTAGTTTATTGGAATAATTCCGTCGAAATTCCGTTATCTGATTTAAGCTTTCTGCGTTAATCCTCATTTCATCAATGTTGATTAAAATATCATGCGAACTGCGAAGCCACTCGAGAAAACTCTCGATGAAATTGTCACATCAACAAAAGTAATAAACGAGAAAAGGATGCATTGTTATTGTTTATCCCATAAGCCTAATGCATTGGGCATTCGAGTGTGGGGTGGATAACTTCTCGCTGCACGTTTATGATGAATCAGCTTTTAATGATTTGTATTTTATTAAGAATTATTTATTTGGACGAGCTTTACTGAATAAGTGTTCCAAAATGGTTGTAGTTGACGAAATTTGTACTTCAACTTCGAATAAATGTTGAAAATTAAATACCTAGAAATTTTCACGAAAAAAAAATTTATGTTCAATATTTATAATTTCTTTTAATTTTGAAAAAAGTCGGTACAAATTTCGCCTTGGACGTATGGTACGTATTTTTTTCACGTTTTTAAAACATTGTATAGGTAGCGTTTGATTATTGAATCTAAAGATGATATCTGTTGACCATCTGATTATGAAGGTATTTGAATTATTCTTACGCAATTATAATTTTCTTTCTCTATCTTCTTTGATAAGAAGATTAATCGATCTGTAAAAATATTAAAATATTTGTGCGGTCATTTATATTATTGCATACCTAATTAAAATTTATGGTAGAATTTTTCCTGAATATGATTTCGTAAGAACCATGATTTCATCATCATGTCTTATTTCTACAGGGTGCCCAGAAATATCGAGCACCCCTAAATTCACCTGCAGTACTTCGTAGCGTATTGAAACTAGTTTTTAGAATGAATTTTAGCTTTACAACTCCAATTTGATGGAATTTTGTGGGAATTTCGAGTTTCAAAAATCTGCTGGAGGCTCCAGAACTGCTCAAAACGAGTTGAAACCGTTTCCTATCGATTTGGCATGTCGAAAATAGGGTATATCCCAAATTTCAGCTTTCTTGGTCAATTTGGTAAAATTTTGATTTTTTCCCTCATTTTTGGCCTAAATTCGATTTTCAAAAATTCACCAAAAATCGAAAAACGCACTTTAGCACTTGAAATTTGGACAGGTGATAAATTTTTGCATGATCTTTCGATCTACCTTTGTAAAGTTTGAAAAAGTTTGTGCAAGTCCTATGTTAAAACGCAAAATCTGCGATTTCGGCTGACCTGTCAATCAAAATGGCCGCCATTTTGTAAGTAAGGCCAACTTTTTTTTTTGGCAACTTTGCATTAAAATGTTCCTTAGGATGTCCCCTTTAAGAAAAATGTTGTCCCGGAGGATCGGCGGGGGGGTGCAATTACTCCTATTGTCATATGCCGGACTAATATGGGTAATTCGCATTATAGATTCAAGGATGATTTTTATTCGATTTCTCACGAGAAAGTACAAATGGTTCATTCTGTAAATAAAAATAGTAATAACGGAACCTATACCGGTGAAAATGAAGTATACGCAAAAATTAAACGTAACGATCCGTTACTCAGCCCCTACGCTTTATGGGAAATTTCATTACGACATCTGACTAACAATGGTGAATTTGACAATGATTTTTCCTCTTTGTCGGATTATACTAACGTAGTAATTGATTTAGTGTTGGAGGCAGTGGCGGCTCGTGAATGTAATCGGTGTAATCGGCGATTACAGTCAAAAAATGGGAAAAGAAAAAAAATTACAATCAGAAATTCTCAGAATTTCTATTTTTTTAAATTTCTATTTTACGCTTCAGACAGGCGCCAATTATTTGTAGATAAGAAATTCATGTAAAATCGTCAACCGGGTGCGAGTACTACGCACAGGCTAGCAAGAGGTGTTCGGATGTTCTCGTCAACATGCGAGGATGCACGAAGATGACTAAACGTGCATTCGTTGTACTCGCTGCAAAATACGATTACGAGGTTTATAAACAGATCACTGAACGCGTGCATTTTCTGGTTTAAAAAAATGTTTTCACAAGCACATACTGGATTAGAACTTTTAAAAAATGAATTTGAAGTATAACCTCTCAATAAATATTACTTGGGGGAAATTTTGAAAAAAAAAATCAACAAAATATACATTTTTACATCAACTCTGGGGTCTCTGGGTTCGTTCATTTCATGAAAATGTAATCGCTCTCTGTAGCGAGTATATCTGGTGTGTGCACGTTGTGTTGGAATATTGGCACGTCGTGTCGTGTCGTATACACGCACACAGACATCTGTCACTGTCCTGTCCTTATCAGTTATCATGTTTTATTTTTTGCATTTCTTTTCTACAGTGGAGTAGGTTGATTAAAGCGCATGGTAAAGGTGTCGTGTATTTATTTATGCTCACTATAATTAGTTTTTCAATATTTTTTCTGTAATTGATCATTTTTGTGATGGATTCAACATGAGTGATTCGAGTGACTGTATTATTGACTCATTATTCACTAGAACATTTGGCAGCAGAAATTTTTCTGAGAAGCTAGAGATCATCAAAACAGGTAGGCCGACGCCGAATTTGAATTTGAAAACAGAGGTTAAAGATGGTCAGCGAAGATATTTTCGTTCCTTTCGTTCAGAGTGGTACACCGAAGTCGTATGGCTATGCGGATGTTCCCATATTCAAAAATTGTTCTGCTGGCCATGTTTTCTTTTTAGTACCAAAGTTGACGACCCATTTGTCCGAAGTGGTGTCACTGACATGGGTAATTACCAGAATCTGAAAGCAAGACATGACAAAAGCGTTGCTCATGTCCAAAGTATGGTCGATTTGGTTAAATTTGGTAAGAGTCGAGTAGACATTGGCATTAGTAAACCATATCACGATGAAATTGCTAAACATAATAAAGAGGTAACTGAGAATCGATACATTTTAAAGTGCTTAATTGATGTTACGTGTCATTTGGCTCAGCAAGAGATAGCATTCAGAGGCCATGATGAGAAGGCAGATTCTCAAAACAAAGGAAACTACGTCGAATTACTGAATCTTTTAGCTTTACGAGATGATAAATTGGCACATCATTTAGAAAACTCGACTGTTTTTACTGGCACATCCAAAACAATTCAAAACGAATTGATTGAGTGCATAAGTAAGGTTGTTGTAGATGAAATTAAAAGTGAAATTCGCCAGGCTAAGTTTGTGTCAATTATGCTCGATGAATCAGTTGATATTTCGAAAAAATCTCAACTATCAATAACGGTTCGCTATATTCCTGAATCTGACGAACACCAGGTTGTTGAACGTTTTATACGATATTTTGATGTCAGCAGCGAACGTAATGCTTCAAACTTATATGATGTTGTCCAAAAGTTTATCCAAGAGTTCGAAATAGGAGAAAAATTGATTGCTCAGACCTATGATGGGGCAGCTGTAATGGCAGGCCAGCACAATGGGCTACAAAAATTGATTTCAGATACCTATAAGCAAGCCCAGTTTGTACATTGCTATGCTCATCAACTTAATTTGGTTTTGAAACAATCAGTAGATGCGATCCGAGAATGCAGAATTTTTTTCGAAACTTTGAGTGGATTTGCCACATTTTTTTCAACTTCATCTAAACGAACCAGTTGCTTGGATGAGGTAGTACAACGAAGGTTACCATCAGCTTCAGCTACCCGTTGGAATTCAAATAGTAAATTGGTCTCTGTAATGTCTTTAGTCAAAGAAGATTTATGTTATGTTTTCAACATTATCATGAATGATGCTGATACCTGGGATAGCGGAACTCGTGCTAGTGCTAGAGGTTTTCTTCATCACCTTCAAGAATTCAATTTCAATTTTTTACTGGCAACGTTCGAGAAAATTTTTGCGCAGTCAACACTTCTTTTTGATTTATTTCAGCTTAAAATTTTCGACATTCAAGCAGCCACAACAAAGCTTGAAGAATTCAAAACATTTTTGAGCAATTTTCGGAATAAGTTTGATGAAGTTTATGGTAAAGTTTTGGATGCAGTGTCAAAAGTGACAAATGAACCCAAAAGACGACGAGCTGCTGGTGAACTGCCTGAGGTTCAAGAACACAGACGACTCTTCTATCAAATTATAGATACTGTACAGATGCAAGTTTCTGAACGATTTGCTGAGATAGCAAAATTAGAATACTTAGCTTTGCTAGATGCTAAAAAATTTGAAGTTTATTCCACGAAATTCCCAGAAAACTTGTTCAGAGCTTTAATGGCCCATCCTCATGGGAAAAACTTCGATTCAGCTAAGTTGAGATCGCAGCTTCTTGTAACTTATGATTCGACAGATTTACGTGGATTGACAATCCATGGGTTATACAAGTATTTGATGTCATCGGGCCTTTCTGTTGCCTTGTCTGAAGTTGTAAAGCTGTGTAACTTGATAATTACTATCCCAGTGACGAGTGCTTCAACAGAACGTTCGTTTTCAGCACTGAAAAGAATCAAGACAGCTTTACGATCAACTCAAGGAGAAGAAAGGCTGTCTGGATTAACAGTGCTCTCAATTGAAAAAAAATTGCTGCGTCAGCTGAGGGAAAAACCTGATTTTTATGATCGGGTGATTCAAGAATTCCTCAAAAAAACAAGAAGGATGGACTTCATTTATCGATAAATCTTAATTTTTCAATGAATTTTGATAACTTTGTCTTATTATTGTGAACTAGGTATAGGTATATTTATATCTACTTTTATACTGTTTTTAATGATTCGTTATTTTTTTCTCTCAATGTTTCGTTTTTATGATTCGTATTAGATGAAAGCAAATAAGATTGTTATTTGTGCTAATTTTTTTCCTCTTGAGAAAGTTGATTTTACCTTGGCCAAAATTCCACCACCCCCAAAAACACTTTCCCCTTTTCACCTTATGACCTTCGACTACGCATTTGCCGATTACAACCGGATTACATTCACGAGCCGCCACTGGCTTGGAGGGATATGGTTCGTATGTAACTAATGATATACCTGTATCCGATACCGACGTGAAAAAATATTATAAGAGATCTTTTGAATAACATTTGAAAAAAAAAAGATGTATAATTTACCTAATTAGTACTTACATAATGAATAATGATAGAACTCGAACTTTTCAAAAATTAAACCTAATATATTTTTTCCTGCTACACCAGATACCGCATATCGCAATTTTCTTCACGTTTCATGCGATTTCAAGACGAGTGGTGAAATTTTATAGCGCATATTTTCGCATATTTTGGGTATAAATGCATAAAAACGCTCATTTTAGTTGAAAAACGTCAAAATTTTGCTAATTTTGAGCTTTTTTCAGGTCTTTAAAGCTCTTTTGAGGAAAAAATGACAAAAATCAGTCAACAAAATAGGGAAAACAAAAAATTTAACATTTTTGATATTTAAAAAAAAAAAAAAAAAAAAAAAACTGAATGTTTTTATCTGCGACTTTGAATGTATGTGGTAAGTACGTATCATTGAGGGATTTTTATTTAAAAAAATAAATATTTGACGTTTCCTTTCTATTTTTTTATGTTTTTTGATATCACACTGAAAATACAAACATTTTGATACCCATGATGGTGCACTTTTATTGCACTTATTCAAGCTTTTTCAGGTTTTTAGCGCATATAAATGCTTTTTTCCCAGATTTTTACAGCATATTATAAGCGCTTTTTTTGGTGTTTTTAGCGCATAAAAATAATTGCCCTAATAATGAGAATTCTGAAAAATTAGAGGCAATGTGAATCCCAAAAATTGAGTAAACGTTTTGCAATTTGTGGACAATATGAAATTGAAAATTGAATTTGAAATTTTGTAATTTAAAAACAATAAGAATTCTGAAAAATTAGGTTCAAAATTTGGTCATTTGGAGGCAATGTGAATTCTAAGAATTGATTGGAAATTTTCTAACTCAGCAGCAATGCGAAATTCTGAAAATTTATTGAAAACTTTATGAAATTGTAGCGATGGGAAATTTGGGAAATTGATTTGAAATTTTGTAAATTTTAAAACAATGCAAACTATGAAAAACAACTAGAAATTTCTTAATTTAGAAGCAATGCTAACTTATAAATTATTCTGAAATATTGTAATTTGGAAAATATGAAAACGCTGAAAAACAATTATTATCTTAGAAGCAATGAGAGTTTCAAAAATATTATCATTTCTCATCACTGTGACAGCAGCGAAGCTTTGCTTAGCTGTCTAGTTTTATTTTTTTATCACGTCTTTTTTTTTGAAATAATTCTGAAATTTTTATATGTATTAGTCCAGTCATAAGTTTTTTATTCGGACTAATTCCTACAAAAGTTTTTTTTGCGGGATACTGTAGTGGAAGGGGTCCTATTCAACATACTAAAAGTCTCACCCCGTACCCCGCGTGAGTTACGTGAAAAGTTCCGCCGCGGCGTTTTTTGCAATTTTCTCGAGATGGGTTGATTTAACGTCGAAAATTGCTTTATTTTTGTGTTCTACGTCAAATTTCCGATCTAGTGATATATCTATCAACTGTCCTTCTATCCCCGGGGGGGGGGGGGGGCTAGAACCATTCAAATAAGAGGGGGTTTCCAAAAAAACACAAAAAAGCTATCGGCGCATGGGAGGGTTGGAATGGGCCCCGAGAGCGTTCGGGGTGATACTAGCATGGAGGTGGGTACCATCGAGAAATTTCCGTGTGAAAAATTTCAGATCCACACCACCTCCCCTTTTTGAGGAACCCTCCTTTTCTGAAATTTCAATGACACTTTTCTCAGCCCCATTTTAACCGATTTTGAAAATTTTTCAGTATGTTTTCACATTTCTGAAATACATATGTAATGATTTTTGATACCGTAAAAATGAATCTGTCCAACTGTGCGATGTGAAGATAATTTTTATTTTAAAAAATAATATCTTATTAATTAATGATAGGCTATTACTTTTTGACTCTGAGGTAATAAAATTATCAAAGATAAGTCTTTTTTGCATGGTATGAACACTGTGGCCTTATATGTATTACGAGAAAATTCTGTGATAGAATTATCGCCGAAGATAAATGAAAACTTTTTAATTACAGTAGCAATCTATATAAAGGTATATTAACGTGTAAAAATTCAAATTCCGTTTATTCATTTTATTAAAGCCTCACCATGAACGTGAGCCAGTACGGTGTATTTTTCTTATTACTCTCCTTCTGGTACTGCACGTTTTTGAGCACCCAAGCACCAATCCCGGATAGCGACGAGGTAAGAATAGTATACCTCTAGATTTTCTTTTTAATTATTGGTCTTACAATTAGTTGATAGTATTTCTTTATTCATCCTGTTCTAGGACATTCCCAATGCCAATGATATCCCCGGGTTCGTTAATTATAAGAAAAAAGCTCTGAAGTTGCTCGGTATTGTCCCTGCTCCTGGTTCTACAGTTGATTGGCAGGAAGCTTTTATGCTACTAGCACCTATTGCTGTGAGTGTAGCACATTTATTTTACATATTTTCTTATCAATTAAGGTGCATAATATATCCCTGCAAAGACAATGTCCTTATTGACAACTTGGTGTAATTTTTTACAACACGCTGAAATAAGGAAATTTTCCACAACATGATGTAAAACATTACCTAGATCACAGCTTGCTAGGTATAAAAAATTACAACGCTCATTCATTTTTCGTGGTGTGTTTTTTTACATTAAGCTTGATGAAATTTTTTACATCGTGTTGCAGAAATTTTTTGCTCCAGGATTGATGTAAAAAAAAAATTAAAATTCACAAGGATTGTACTCGGATCACTTTTCAAGTAACCAAGTTACTAAAGTTATCGGTTTTAATGATTTTTCATTTGAAATGTACTTGGGGGTTTTGTAATTTCCATAGGTATTATTATTTTTGAATTTCTCGATGGTTTTTAGTGGATTTCTCCTGTTTTGATTGATTTATTTGTACATCTTGAATTTCGGAGGTGATTTTTTTCTAGAATGATTTTTCCATGATTTTGATGATTTTTTTCGTCTGAATTTCTGCCGAATTTTATCACCATGAATTCTCGTGTTTTTTTCATTTAAATTTTCCCTTGAGCTTGTGTGATTTTATTGCTCAAATAGTAGGGATTTCTCTTTATTTCGGTTCGATTGCTTTTTTTGAGTTCTACGAATTTTTTTCTTCGCCGATTTAGTGAGTTTTCTTTTGAATTTTTGTAGATTTTTCCCTATTCTGACGAGTATGATTTTTTTGAATTTTCGCGAGTTCTGTTTTTTCGAGTTTTTCGATGATTTTCTCGGAATTTCCATTTTTTTTTTCTCTTTTCAAATTTTGGCAAAGTTTCTCTAGTTTTGACAGACTTTTAACTTTGAATTTTCACGATTCTATAGTTTTGTTTTAAATTGTGGTGCTTTTTTTGTCTACTTTTGCCTTCATTTTGACTGTATTTTTTTTATTTCGACAGTTTATTTTGAGTTTCGTGCTTTAAAAAACAAGTGATTTTTTGCTCACATTTTTGTGGAATGGTGATTTTAAATCATAATTTCCTTCAAATTTTGATCTTTTTTTCGAGAAGGGAGGAAGCTTCTTCAAGATTTGATGACTTTGTTTTTTTTTTCTTTTCACCGTTTGTTGTGGATCTTTCTGCATCTTGGTATCGTTCATTCGATGATCCCGCCTATACAGGCTGACTTTTGTTTGTGTGTGCCCCCTTCTTTGCGGTTAAACTCTGGCCTAGAATGTCTCATATTGTCGCTCACTCCGTTCATTAAAATATCTAGTATTTAGATTTACTTGTCGTGTGTTTAGTATACACATTTTTTGCTGTATTTTTACTCCGTGTAATTTTATGTATTTATTTATTTATTTATTTATTTTTCTCTTCCCCTCTGATTTCATTTATTTATTTTTCTCACTTTTATGCGCTCAACTGTCTTGCAGCGGTGCCTCTTTCTGTGTGGTTAATCTCTGGCCTACTGTGTCTCATTGTTGTCTTTCACCCTCTGTATCTGTATTTGCATTTCGATTATCTTTCAAGTGTTTAGTCTGCACATTTTTGCTGTGTTTCGTCCCCTGTATTTATTTATTTGTTTGTTTGTTTTGTCCCCCCCCCCCACCTCATCCCTTCTGTATTTATTTACGCATTTAATGTATTTATTCATTTAATTTTCTCACTCTTACGCGCTCGATCGTTTCTCATCTCGTTTGCCTATGTTGCATTTTTTTGGTTGTATTTTTTATTTATTTTTTTCCTCTTCGAGTTACTTATCTTCGAATAGAGAGCCCTTAACCGCGCGCGCCTCAAGGCGGCGCATAGGTGTAGGTTATGAATTTCTGTGTGTATGTACATGTTAGAGCAAATATACCTCTTCAACCTCACTCTCTCTTTTCCTCTATCCTTCCAGTTATCAGGGCAGGTCCTCCGAATTTCCTCTGTCTTTGAACAATTTTTTTTTTCAAATTTGAATTATTTTTCTCTGTTGAATCCTCTTGAGTTTTGCTAGACATTTTTCGATGATTTTTCTCAAAATTTTCTTGATTTATTTACGAACTTACACCTAATCTTAATTCTCGCGAGTTCTCTGTTCTGAATTCTTAATCTATTTTGCTGAACTGAATTTTCGAGAGTTTCCCATTCTCATCATATTATTTTCCATATAATTATTTTGTTTTGAATTTTATTCATTCGTTTTTCAAGATTTTTTTATAATATTATTGTCTCCCAATTTAGCGCCAAATTTTAGTAATTTTTTCTGCTTAAATTTTTATGGAATTCCCCTGTTTACAGTCTTACAGATTTTTTTCAAGTTTTTGTGAGTATTTTTGGATGTTTTATTAGAAAATTTTTTGAAGATTTCTTGATTTTTTTTTTCAAGTTTTATTCTTTGAATTCTCATAGATTTTATTTTCCAAAATTTTTGGCCACCTAAATTTTTGCGGAGTCTTCGCAATTTTATCGTTGAATTTTATTAGTTTTTTTTTTAAATTCTTGCGATGATGTTATTCTTAAATTTTAATGCTATTTACCGTAATTTTTTCTGTGGGGTTTTTCTATTTCTTATCGAATTTTTATTCTGGAATCCTCGTGATTTTTTTCAACTTTTTAAAATTTTTACAAAACTCTTGTTTTTTGGTTTATTTTGAATTTCGCTCTCGAGTTTCATTCTTAGGGACTTTTGATTTATTAAAAGAAGATCACAAAGAGGTTTTTCAACATTATTTTTTGACTATTTTTTCCGACTTTTTCGAAGTTACTTTTTTTGAGAAAAATTCGAGTTCAATCCTTGAATTCAACACTTGATATATATTTTTTTACATCAATTGTTGTGTGAAATATACATGTACCCACCAATGCTTGTAGCCGGAATAGGCACAGATTAGATAAACATGTTCGTTTGTCAATTTTTCTCAAAAGAGAAATACCCAGAAAATAAATCCGGTTTGCTTAGGATAGGAACTTAATTTTATAGTCAAGATTAGGTAGGTATAGGTACCTATTCATATTCCTTTGTCTATTTTCAGATTAATAATGCCAGAATTATTGATTATGCATCGAATATGGCTAAAAATTATGCAAAAGAAGCTAAAAGAAATTCGGGCGATGCGGGTCGATATCAGTTCATTCTCATTTCAAGAAATAAAATCGTGTTTATCGAAGATCACTACTGCAAGGGAGCACCTGAGAATGATGATGAATTTCGGCAAAAAATAAAAGAAGATGAACGTTTCAAGAATATCCCGGATAACGACATCAGTTGCAAGAAGCATGCCAAGAAGTGGCTATGGATGCTTGTCAAAGGCAACGCTAAAATTTTTACCCAATTAAACGATTTGAGGAAGCGCTTAAATGACAACGCAGATCAGTTCATATGGTTTGCTGAACAAATTCAAGGCATCTTCGATGTCTTCAACGATAACGTTCACTCCGCATCCAGTTTGTTAGATCCCAAGCATTTAGACCTGAATAATATTGGCAAGCATATGGGTGCACTGAGCCCAGACGTCCAAAAAGCCATGAAAATCCTTTATGAAACTGAAGGATTCAACGTAAATATTGTCGAAGATGAAAAGGCAGATTCGAAACCAGCAGACAGTGAGGCGAAAGTCTAATTTTCATGAACATGAAAAATCCTTCCATCTGGGTGTATTTCGAATATCGAACGATGAAAAAAAGCTGCAGAGGAAAATCAAGTTCTTGTTTTGTAATTTTTTTTCGTCATTGTGTGATCCTGATCAAAGTCTATTTTTTTTTTTTTTTTTTTTTTTACGAAGTTGTTTGTACGAACTTAGATTTCTTTAATAAAATATGGAGTAGGATACTCAAAATTAATGGTGTAGGTATTTTCTGGTGTTGATTAGGTATTAATGCATTTTATATTTTTATTTTCTATTTTTTGTAATAAATGTAATAGTATTTCAGGAACGAGTATTCTTAAGGAATTGTTTGTACATAATGGATGTGTGTGATTACGATTATTCCTTTTTTTACTAGTATTAATTTAATTACCTAATCTAGGTGTATATTAATCTTGAGTTATCAATGTAAATTTTTGTACTCTATTCGCTATCTTGTGAAGATAATATTGAGGATAGTCAAGTTACCACCTCGTTTGAATTTTTTAAAATAAATTTCTTGTTATTGAAGACCTTTTTATAATGTTACGTTTTTTTCTACGGCAAAAAGGGTACCCCCGGATAAGATAGGCAAAATTCCCTTAACCTCAGATTTCGATGAAACTCACAGGGTATGTTTAGTACGCCCAAAAAATAATTTTGGGCCCATAGCCCGCTCCCCACCCCACCCCCTCAGCCAGGGGGGCCAAAAAACGCGTTTTTCGGGGGGGGGGGGGGAAATTCTGCATCAGCGAGTAATTGAGATAAATTTATTCTGTAAACGAATATAGTTAGAGGATACATGGGGGTATCTCCCTGAATTTTTTCAGAATTTTTCATCACATGGGGGGAGAAGGGGGGACAAAAGAAAACTTTAAATCGACATTACTCCGGAACGAAAAAACATACCAAAACGATTTTTTCGTCAAATATGTATCTTTAGGTCTACTTTCTATAGAAGTCATCACCCGGCCATTTGGAGTGGTGGGTCAAGCTCAAAAGCTCAAAAAACTCTCAAAAAACCACTTTTTTGCGTTTTTCTCCAAAAATATGGACAAATGGCGGAAATCGAAGTGCACCAAGTTGTTCAGCGTGAAATTTTACTTCAGAATTGAGTTATTGAAAATTCTTTTACACCGCGTGATCGTAAAACTACATGCGCAGAAGTATTTGTGCTTACGTACATCAAGATAGCTGAAATGGTATTCCTGGGTAAAATAGGTGAAATGCTCCTGTTCTCGGATTTCTGAAATTTTGATGAAACATTGTTGGGTACCATTGAAAAAAAATGTCGGAGGCAAAAAATCCCCCCACCCCCTCCCTTGCTCATAATAGCGAAAAAAGGGCCTTTTTCGGGAAGAAAAAATCCATGCTTCAACCAGTTTTGAGAAAAAAAATCTGTATTCACTCAAAATTTATGGAGGAGACAGTATAATGAAAGTACATAGGTATTTGAGGGGTTTTGATGGCAATAGCATATATTGCCATCAAAACCCAAGGCCACTTTTAGGGTTCTAATGCTGAGCAATTGAAAAGTAAATCTTTTTTTTTTTGGAGAGGGGGTATTAGTACTTACCTAGTTGGTGTTTTAAAAATATTTTCTTCGCAAAAGTTTCGCTATAATGACGAGAAAACATTGAAAGATAATAAATTTCTGAAACTGAGGAAATATTTTGGAACACAGTGATGCCAATATTTTAGGTTTCAAAGAATCGAGAAAGATTGGCAAAAATTCCTAAACTTTTGTTGATTTTTCGAAATTGACAAAAACAATTAAAAATAATAGCATAGAATGGACGCAGAATCTCAAATATATTCATTTAGGACTGGGTCGATCGTCATTTTTCTCAAAACAAATTGGGTACAGGTGCTACAGTGAAAAAAAAACACTTTTCGAAAATACACCCACGTTGAGGGCACATGTTTTCCCTTTAGGGGCACTTCTGGAGCCAGAATTTTTCTGTACAACTTTCAACGCAAAATGACGGTTTTTGCTAAAATTGGTAAAAATCCACCGTTTTTTTTTTTTTTTTTTTTTTTCGTGATCTACCCAATCTACTACATAGTACGTACTACGTAGGTAGGTAAACCTATGTTTTCAATGTACTTGGTAACTCACATAAAAATTTAATTATTAACACCAAAAAGAAACCTTTCTGATAGTTTTGAGTTAGATACCATGTACTTGAAAAGTAGGCTACTTGTAATTCAAGAAAACCTTGATTAAGAAGTTGCATGGCGTAAATAGAACACTATAATGAAACATTTTCCACAAAAACTCTAATTTTTGGGCAACCCCTCTCCCAAATGTGACTGTTAGGAGGGTCCAACTGCAAATCAAACTTCATATTCGTGTTCAGCGAGTTCGGTTCATATGATAACGATACCCATATTGTCAGTCTACTTTCGCCCTAAAAGTTGGAGAGGAGGTGCCTATGGCCAAAAAATTAGAGTTTAAGGGTATACTCTACGGAGAGCGTTCTAATTCGACAACCGATTGAAATATGAAACCCGATTTGTTCGTTATTTTCATCATTCGTTCGTAAGACTGTGTGTAATCGATTGAATGAATTTAGTCGTGCTTATGTCCTGTACCGGGAAAAATCAACATTCAAAATTACGTAATTACCAAAAATGGGTATTTTTTGGTTGGTAATTTTGAGATTTTCTGAAAGTATAGAAATATAGACTAATCTATACTAACTTTGCCTGTTCTGGATATCTTTTTAAGCACTAGGTCATGGTTAATTAAGAGCTGTTAAATGATGATGATATCTCTTGCGATCTGGTAACTAGCTCATAGAATTCTCAGGGTCGTGATAGATCGCAGACAGATTTTACGTGTTTTTGGTACGATAAAAATTAAATATTCGGAGTTGAGCCCACATTTATAAGATGATTTTTATAAGATGTCTTGAATTGAACTGTATCAGCACTCACTGATATAATTGGAGTCGAAAATCTCGAGATTTTCGACTATTATACTTACGATTCACGATCAATATAAGATGAAAATATTTCGACGATCGAATGTTCAAAATAATCATTTCGAACATTGTATAATATTTACACGAATTATACACTCGAACTAAATACGATAGGAATAAATCGAGAACACACAAATAACTTCATTGTACACGATTTAATTAGTTTGAAACGCATCGCAATACTAATTCTTTCTCGCCATTTAAGGGAGGTAAATTGAAGGTTATTTGACTATTTGTGGAAAAATAGATTTTGGAAAACTTAGGTCAATAACACGAGGATACTTATCAGAATAAGCCTAGGACTGGTTTTTGGAATTACTTAGGTCAATAACACGAGGATGCTTAGGTCAATAAAACTTAGGTCAATAAACTTAGGAAATACACGAGGGTGCTTAGGTCAATAAGGAAATGATAAGGAAAAGGAAAATAATAAGACGAACTCCACGATAATATTACGAAGGTGATTTGAGAACGAGAAGGAATCACCAACGACCCCCGAGGGAACACTCACGTATGGAATTTGGATTACAATTCCGAATTGGGCTGGTCCATTATAAGCTGCGTTACTATAAGATGAGAGGTCGAATGCATCAACTTGATCTGGAAATTTTACTAAGTCCAAAAACTTAATAAAATACTTCGGCGTCGAAAAGAACCGGAACGGAACGGCCTGCTGTGTTGGGAGCAAGTCCCAAGCACAGCTCTGGAAACGGCAGCATATAAAACAACACAGGAACCAATATTACCGACTGCTATTTGCCCATGAGTGTAGGTACCTCTCCCCGGGGTCAAAAACGAATCGGGAGTCTTATTACAACTAGTCGAAAGGAGAACTGACGAGAAGGAAATTTGCACAAGAACTGACTAAAAGGATTTTTTCAGGTCGCTTGTTAACATAATATGTGTATTTTTTCAAGGAAAGAGTAGGAGTAAGTTGTGCGCGCGCCGAACGTTGTAATTGGCTAAAGCGCTACCCCCAGAAATATTAGGAACGAATAGGAAGTCGATTGAATGATGCAATATTCACGTACGATTGCATCATATACGGAAATCTTATGTAATATTTCCGAGAATTTCATCATCTTTTTATTGAGTAGATAAATCGACTGGGTAGTGGGTAGGTAGGCAGGGTGATCGACAGGGTCGAAGTATATCAAGTGGTCATTAAAGTCGCGTAATATTTCGACATCTCAGGGATCCGCAAAATATTCTTTCGTGTATGAGGGAGAAAAATAACAATGTTTCTTCTCCCAAGTATAAGTTGACAGATTTCGACGTAATATTTCTCCCACGTAGTCAGCATAAAATACATTTAATTCCATTGTTTCGAGGTCGATATTTTCTCCCAGTATATGTGGTGAGAAAAGCCATATTTTTCTCCCAGTATAAGATGAAATATTACGTTTTCTCCCAGTATAGGCAGTAGATTTCTGACAGCTTTCTGTCACCGTAGGTGGGAGAAATTAATTAGTTTTCTCCCAGTATAGGTGACTTAAAAGTGATAATTTTCTCCCATTACAGTCCCGCGATCCGCTCCCATCTAAACTTCAGATGGGGATTTCTCCGTGAATTTTCAGAATTCTTCCAATTTTTTTTCACCAATACTGATATTTCATCTATGAAATCGAGGGTATAATATGTAGCCATATTTTCTAATTTTGCTTTTCCAACAAAGATGTGAGCATCTAAAGTACCTCCATCAAATTCCCTATTATAGCCATTAAACGTCCTAAATCAAAAGTATCTCGACATACCCTCACTTTTGAATGTTTTTTGAGCAAAATAAATCAAACCCTAGAAAAATCCGTTCAATAGTTTTGGCACAATCCCCGCCCGAAGTTGACCATTTTTCATCAAAAAATGAGAATAGCCTTAAAGAGAGGTTGGTTGGTTTTCTATTGTTTTTGGAGGCCAGCATCCAAAATTATGGATCGCTTTTTTTGGTGGTGCCGTGACACAAAAAACACAATTTTGAGTGTTTTTTGAGTTTTTGAAGATGGCCCACCTGGACGGAAAATTTGAAAAAAATACCAATTATAGTACTCGCATGCAGATACATTTTTGAAAAAAAAAAATTCATGTGTTTGAATTAGGTTCGGAGATACGGCGGTTTCAAATTTTCTTTTGTCAATATCCCTCTCCTGGGGGATCAACAATTTTTGAAAAAATTTCAAGTTGCTAGAATCATACCTCCATCAAGTATTTTGAGTGAGTACAGATTTTTTCAAAACTGGTTGAAGCATGGATTTTTTCTTCCCAAAAAAGGCCCTTTTTTCGCTATTATGACCAAGGGAGGGGGTGGGGGGATTTTTTTGCCTCCGACATTTTTTTTCAATGGTACCCAACAATGTTTCATCAAAATTTCAGAAATCCGAGAACAGGAGCATTTCACCTATTTTACCCAGGAATACCATTTCAGCTATCTTGATGTACGTAAGCACAAATACTTCTGCGCATGTAGTTTTACGATCACGCGGTGTAAAAGAATTTTCAATAACTCAATTCTGAAGTAAAATTTCACGCTGAACAACTTGGTGCACTTCGATTTCCGCCATTTGTCCATATTTTTGGAGAAAAACGCAAAAAAGTGGTTTTTTGAGAGTTTTTTGAGCTTTTGAGCTTGACCCACCACTCCAAATGGCCGGGTGATGACTTCTATAGAAAGTAGACCTAAAGATACATATTTGACGAAAAAATCGTTTTGGTATGTTTTTTCGTTCCGGAGTAATGTCGATTTAAAGTTTTCTTTTGTCCCCCCTTCTCCCCCCATGTGATGAAAAATTCTGAAAAAATTCAGGGAGATACCCCCATGTATCCTCTAACTATATTCGTTTACAGAATAAATTTATCTCAATTACTCGCTGATGCAGAATTTCCCCCCCCCGAAAAACGCGTTTTTTGGCCCCCCTGGCTGAGGGGGGTGGGGTGGGGAGCGGGCTATGGGCCCAAAATTATTTTTTGGGCGTACTAAACATACCCTGTGAGTTTCATCGAAATCTGAGGTTAAGGGCATTTTGCCTATCTTATCGGGGGGGGGGGGGGGTACCCTTTGAAAAATTTTCGAAGTGTTTTTTTTACGGAATTTTACTTTGCCATACTTTTTACTGTAGAATTAATCGTAAGAAGCTACGGCAAAGTAAAATTAATTTTACTTTGCCGTAAAAAAAGCACTTTGAAATTTTTTACCATTATAAATGCCTCCGTTGTAATAAATGAAATTAACTTTTGCCGTAGAAAAAAACGTGAAACGCTACGGTCATTATAAAAAGGCCTTGAATCGATACACGTAGTTCATTTGCTTTTTTTTATTACTTTTTATCTGACTTTTGTATTACTTCTGGTAATTTTAATCTTTACGATTACTTTTAATTAATTTTTTTCCAAGTTGATTGAATTTTTTAGTGTGTGTTTTTTCAAAGCTTTTCTGATTAGTAGATGAATGGAAAATCTGAATCATTTTTTCAAACGAAAAGTTGAAGTTTAAAATGCTCCATTTACATAATACATGATACGAAAGTATATACTTTCCGCCCGCTTTAGCGGGGGGAAAGTTGTTCTTTTCATTATGCTATTTACTTTCCGCCCGCATTAGCGGGGAGAAAGTAAACAAAAAATACTTTCCGCCCGCATTGGCGAGGGGAAAGTAAAAAGAAGTATCAACACAAGCTAAAAAAGAGGCCTAACGATAACTCTTATAGTTTTTCGCATACACCGGACGAACCGTGCGTCCTAGCAAAAATCTGATGTGATGACAGTAAAACTAAAAGACTTGAGAATTTTCAAGAAATTTCCTGTTGTGCAAATTTAGAGTACGAATCATAAGTAACTCATTCAGTTTATTTTTCATTTTACGCAAGTTTATGAGTTTCATATATCTAATTCTAGTTCTTAGCTGGTGTCTTGGGTCGTAAAGTATATACTTCCGTATCATTTATTATGTAAAATATCTTACTCAAATAAGGGGCGAAGTTCGGTTTCCCTTAACGAGTGTTTTTTCCTTCGCTCAGCTTCGGCTCGCTCAGTAAAAAAATTTCTACTTCACTCGCCTTTGACTCGCTCAGTAAAAATATTTTATTACACTCGCCTTCGGCTCGTTCACAAAATTGTGTTTACTGTACGAGCCGAAGGCGAGTACAGTAAACAACACTCGTCCGAGAAACCTCTTTTTCTCCCCTTATTAAGTAATATACTATAGAATAATTACAATAAAAGCACCGAAAGTGAGCGTTTGTATGGTGAGCAAAAGTTGGCGAAGTTTACGGACCGAGAGCGGAAATTTGCGAGGCATAAAATGCTCACAATCGGTACTCGCATTGTAAGATATTTTTCATTGCGTAATAAGTATGTATCATGAAAGCGCGTTTTCAGCACCGTACGCGCATGCGCTCGTCAATTCACGTTCAGTCCTTGTGACCAAAAAGGGTCATTCCATGTCAATTTGTATTTGACCAAAAAAATGCGAGTTTGAAAGTCATGTCTTTCGATTTTGCTCAAATTTTGTTCACAATATCTACCCACCCAGTAAGTAAGAAACCCGCAATCAGTTTGGTCCCAGTCCCCTCAGGGGGCGGGTGGGGGGGCTTCTATTATTTTCACTTTCACATTGTCTGAAATATTGAAGTTTCGAGATGGGGTCTTTCAAGGGAGGGGGAGCACCCCCACCCCCAATTTTGGGCAAAACTTTCGAAAAAAAATCTGGGGCATGTGATACATTGAATTGTATGTTTTTGGTAACGCCGAACACGAATATAACGTTAGATTTTTGATTGGGTCCCATCCACGGCCCCTAGCTCCTCCCCAAATTGGGTAAAAGTTCAAAATAGAGTTTTTTTCGCGCGACACATCGAATAGTATGTTTTTGGTGACGCTGAACACGAATAAGACGTCAGATTTTTGGTTGGACCCCATCCACTTGGACTTTAACCAATTGGGAGAAGTTCTGGGAGCCATGGGTGAGGTCAATTTGAAAAAACTAAGGCTATATTCGTGTTCAGCGATATCTAAAACATACTATTTCATGTGTCACACGATTGACATCATTTCTTTTTCAGGTTACGCCCCCTTGGGAAGGTGCTGGGGGCTGTGGATGGGTCAAATCAAAAATCTGACGTCATATTCGTATTCAGCGTCACCAAAAACATACTATTTCATGTGTCGCGCGAAAAAACTTCTATTTTGAACTTTTACCCCATTTGGGGAGGTGCTGGGGTCCGTGAATGGGACCCGATCAAAAATCTAACGTCATATTCGTGTTCGGCGTTACCAAAAACATACAATTCAATGTATCACATGCCCCAGATTTTTTTCGAAAGTTTTGCCCAAAATTGGGAGTGGAGGTGCTCCCCCTCCATTAAGAAATTCCATCTCGAAATTTAAGTATTTCGAAAAAGCATCAAAAGGTACATCTATGGAAATTTTTTCAGAATTTTAAATGGTAGCTCCCACTTACAGCGCCATTTTGAAGTTTTTAAACTCTCAATTGAAAGTTCAACTTTCAAATTTTGAAAATTTCAAAATGCTTAAAAAGTTCAAAATTCAATACCCTCTTGAACTGTGAAATCAGTTTTGATCAAAGTATCATAGTTTTGGAGCAGGGTGTCCACTCATTTCTGGAAATGATTTTCCCTGACTTTTCCAGGTTTTCCAGACCAATTTTTCCATTTTTCCAGACCATTTTTCTGAATTTTCTATGCTCACCCCGTACTTAAATTTAAAAAAAAATGGGGGGGGTAATTTTTTTTCATAAGCTTCTCTTCGAACTGGATACTTCTTCGGATATAATTAACAGCTTAACTTTGATTATTAACTTTTCTAATTAAAAATAAATAAAACATGCATCAAGTTTGGCCAATTGATAAAATACCAATGTATTCATAAATACTTAACTTCTGAAAATTTTTCTTTTCTTTTTTTGATTTTTGAAGGCCTCAAAATGTGAAATTTGTTCATTTCAAAACGAGAGACAAAGTGGACCGAGCGAAGCGAGGGCGAGAACTTTCGAAAATTTTCATTTCAAGATGCCTGAAAACGAGTTTTTTTTTGAATGCGAAGAGTGTTTATTTTTTGGTTTTTTAAATTTTAATATCGGAATGGATGTTTTTTTGAAGGAAGTTTACTGTTGAAAAAGAAAAGAGAACAGGCTCGAGCGAAGCGAGGGCGGAACCTTCTGAGAATTTAAGTTTCGAGAGTCATAAACACGAGGTTTTTTTATGTGAGGAGGAGTAGCTTTTTTTTGACTTTTAAAATTTTAGAATATTTGAATTATGTTTTTTTTGAAGGAAGTTGATTTTGAAAAATAAAACAGAACAGGCCCAAGCGAGGGCGAAAGCTCTTGTAAATTTGTATGTATTTTGAGATGCTTAAGAACGATGTTTTTTTCGTGAGGAGTTCATTTTTTGGCATAAAAACTTGATTTTTATAATCTAGAAATTTTCATGCCGTCTTTGAAAAAGAAAAGAAGCCCGAGCGAAGCGAGGGCAAAAGCTTTTGAAAATTTGCGTTTTTAGAAGTGAAAAACAGTGTTTTTTTTTCTTAACAGGTCCTTATTCAGAATTTTCAATTGATCGTTTTTTCAAAATTCCAGGGATTTTGGGTGAAAATTACGAAATTCCCTGACTTTTCCCTGACTTTTCCAGACCGACCAAATTCCCTGACTTTTCCAGGTTTTCCAGGTTTTCCAGACCTGTGGACACCCTGTGGAGGAATGCGCTGCTGAAGTCGAGTACATACCTCGAGACAATGTAAAAGTGAAAATAATAGAAGCCCCCCCCCCCCGAGGGGGCTGGGACCAAACTGATTGCGGGTTTCTTACTTACTGGGATGGTAGATATTGCAAAAAAAAATTTGAGCGAAATCGAAAGGCATGGCTCAAAAACGTTACAGCAGAGAAGTGGGCAAACGCACTTTCATGATACCAGTATAATGAAAATGGTTTTCGAGTTGATTATTCGTACCTCGAAGTAGGTAGTTTATTGGAATAATTCCGTCGAAATTCCGTTATCTGATTTAAGCTTTCTGCGTTAATCCTCATTTCATCAATGTTGATTAAAATATCATGCGAACTGCGAAGCCACTCGAGAAAACTCTCGATGAAATTGTCACATCAACAAAAGTAATAAACGAGAAAAGGATGCATTGTTATTGTTTATCCCATAAGCCTAATGCATTGGGCATTCGAGTGTGGGGTGGATAACTTCTCGCTGCACGTTTATGATGAATCAGCTTTTAATGATTTGTATTTTATTAAGAATTATTTATTTGGACGAGCTTTACTGAATAAGTGTTCCAAAATGGTTGTAGTTGACGAAATTTGTACTTCAACTTCGAATAAATGTTGAAAATTAAATACCTAGAAATTTTCACGAAAAAAAAATTTATGTTCAATATTTATAATTTCTTTTAATTTTGAAAAAAGTCGGTACAAATTTCGCCTTGGACGTATGGTACGTATTTTTTTCACGTTTTTAAAACATTGTATAGGTAGCGTTTGATTATTGAATCTAAAGATGATATCTGTTGACCATCTGATTATGAAGGTATTTGAATTATTCTTACGCAATTATAATTTTCTTTCTCTATCTTCTTTGATAAGAAGATTAATCGATCTGTAAAAATATTAAAATATTTGTGCGGTCATTTATATTATTGCATACCTAATTAAAATTTATGGTAGAATTTTTCCTGAATATGATTTCGTAAGAACCATGATTTCATCATCATGTCTTATTTCTACAGGGTGCCCAGAAATATCGAGCACCCCTAAATTCACCTGCAGTACTTCGTAGCGTATTGAAACTAGTTTTTAGAATGAATTTTAGCTTTACAACTCCAATTTGATGGAATTTTGTGGGAATTTCGAGTTTCAAAAATCTGCTGGAGGCTCCAGAACTGCTCAAAACGAGTTGAAACCGTTTCCTATCGATTTGGCATGTCGAAAATAGGGTATATCCCAAATTTCAGCTTTCTTGGTCAATTTGGTAAAATTTTGATTTTTTCCCTCATTTTTGGCCTAAATTCGATTTTCAAAAATTCACCAAAAATCGAAAAACGCACTTTAGCACTTGAAATTTGGACAGGTGATAAATTTTTGCATGATCTTTCGATCTACCTTTGTAAAGTTTGAAAAAGTTTGTGCAAGTCCTATGTTAAAACGCAAAATCTGCGATTTCGGCTGACCTGTCAATCAAAATGGCCGCCATTTTGTAAGTAAGGCCAACTTTTTTTTTGGCAACTTTGCATTAAAATGTTCCTCAGGATGTCCCCTTTAAGAAAAATGTTGTCCCGGAGGATCGGCGGGGGGGGGGGTGCAATTACTCCTATTGTCATATGCCGGACTATCAGATTTGGAAGACATATTATGGATGTATGCGGTTCCATCATCTACGTCATTAAAGCCTGTCATCATGTATCGTCGGTACAATTGGGATTGACTAATATGATCCAGATTCCAGGTGGTGACGACTTATAGCACCAATAAGATAAGTACGAAAGTAAAAATCAAAAAACTCGCGAAGAAGTGTGGAATAAATTTTCGAAAATTAAAACCGAAGGCTGTAATCACGTGCCAATTGTTTCGTGTGATAATTGTGCAGCACTGTTTCGGTTTTTTAAAGGTGCTAGTGTACGAGTATAATTAGCCCGCGAGCCAACTGAAGAAATTCATTAGGTCTTTGGTGACAAAATTAACTCATAGATCACTAATGTTTTTCATTGCCTACCTCATGTCGAAAATTGTGACAGGATAAACACTTGGCGTGTCAGCAGGCCTTTTCAAATACGAGTGGTTTTTAAATAAGGCTTTTGACTTATTGCGGGTTGCATATCGGTTTGCCTAAACTTGATCAGTTTGGTGGGCATTCTTATCAGTGAGTATCAAAATTTCATATTTTGAGCAATTTTCACGAGGTGTTTTTGAAATGTATAGCTTTTATTTAGTTTTTTCTTCAATTTCTAAACACTGTTAAACCCTGTAATGGAAAAAGATCCTCTCTTCGTCGAGTTTTAAAGAAGTTGAGAAAACGTCTTTGAACCTCGACAAAGAGCGGATTTTTTTCCATCGCAGGATTTAACGGTGTTTAAAATTGAAGAAAAAACTAAATAAAAGCTATACATTTCAAAAACACGTTGTGAAAATTGCTCAAAATATGAAATTTTGATATTCACTGATAAGAATGCCCACCAAACCGATAAAGTTCAGGCAAACCGATATGCAATCCGCAATACGTCAAAAGCCTTATTACCTATAATATTGGGGTTCAACCCAGAACCAAACATTTTGATGTTAAGGATGTTGTTCCTGACTCAACAACAGTTTCCCGAGAAGTGATTAAAAACACCAAAAAAAACTCAAATGATTGTGCAAGAAATAAAACCAATAGTAGAAAAAGGTAAGTAGGATATGAATTAAAACTCAACTTTTGAAGTAGATAGTGAAACGAAGTATTTTTAGAAAAGTATCAGTGTGTCTGGTAAGTGGATCTCAAATGTGCAGATTTGGATATACACTGAGAAAAATTTTTCTCAGTGTAACAGAGTAAGACTTGAAAAAACGCTAAGGACAAGTTCACTTGTTTGAAATCATTCACATTTCTTCACACTTATTCCGATTGATTTGCTTATCTGTGAATTTTGTTTATTCACTTTCACAGAAACAACAAGTGTGGTGCACAGAGCAACTCATAGCATATCTCGATGGTAAACACATGATCAGCAATAAAGATCGGAGTAGCTACAATAACACCTTGAACGGCTACGGCTACATTAGGCATTGCAGACATTTGCGTGATTTTAACAAAGTACGTCATTCTATTTTTCTTACATAAAAACTTACGTTTAGTTCAGATATCTATACATCACAATTGAAATTTTGAAACATTTTTCAATAAAATACGGAAGCATTTCTAAAAACTTGACTCATTGTTGTGAAGGGGGAGGGGGGGTTCACCCTGACTTCATTCAAGGAAAACTTATTTATTCAACAATTTTCAAAATATCAAGAGTTTAAAAAATTGAAAAATTGACTGGGAGATTCTCACCCTTATTCTCCTTCCCCTTGAAATCGGAACCAACCATGTATCTCGCTAATTATTCATGTTATTCTAATGTTACATGTAATGTATCGTGACAACAACTCAAAATTTCGACTTCGCTCAATGAAAAATACATTCAAGTTATTCGAAATAAACAAATTTTGTCAATATGAATTTTTGCCCAAATTTAAAATTGAAGGGGCTAGAAATATTTCAAAAAAAATAAATTGAGAAAAACACGTTTTTGACCTTGCGAATGGATAGTACTTTGAAAAATGAACAAATTCTGTCGTTACGAATTTTCGCACAACTTTGACATTGAAGGATCCAGAAATATTTGTTTCTTTCAAAACATTTAATTTTTTTTTAAAAGTATTTCTGACCCCTTCAATCTCAAATTTGAGAAAAATTTCATAATGACAAAATTTGTTCATTTTCAAAAGTACTACCCCATTCCCAAGGTCAAAAAAACGTTTTTTCTAAATTTCTTCATTAGAAATAATTCTAGCCCCTTCAATTTCAAAGTTGATCAAAAATTCATAGAATAACAAACTTTGTTCTCTTTCTAAAGTACTTCCCATTCCAAAGGTCCAAATACGATTTCCTACATTTTTTTAAAAGCTGAGTTGCCCCTTGAATGTCAAACATAGGCAATTTGTACATAAACTTTTTTTTTCCAAGTCGTACCTACTCGGTTATATTCACATCTTAAGATTGTAAAGCTTACTTCAAATCAAGCTCTCTACACAGACACAAAAAAACGTGTTTTGTTAAACCAATCTCGAAACTTGGGCGAATTTTTTGAGAATTGAATAAGAACTCTTGAATAATTATTAATCACTTAATCAGCCAACGAATAAATTGAAGCCAAAGAATGCTACGTATCTATTCCCTGTGCTTGCAGGTTTCCAGGCGAAAGCTGTATGTAGGCTTCCATCGTGCGACGCTGTAAATACAGCCCCAAAAACGCGAAATGATCACGAGTCGAGCAGTAAAGATCCGAATAATCCTCATTATAACAGCTACAAATGGCTTCGACAAATGTTTTTAAAGCACGAATCATTGCTAACGAATGAAGAACTGGGATTCATTGAAACTTTGTTCGCTCGAAGATTTTTTATTTTTCTGTTTCAGGAACGATTCAAGGGAATTATAATCGATTATGTCCTTGATTTAATTTCAAGTATTCTACCATTTTTCAAAAAGTGATCATGTTTTGAATTTTTTTATAGATACGATTCATCATTTATTCAAAAAGTGACGATGTTTTGACTTTTTTTTATAAATACGTTTTATCATTTTTTATAATCGATAATGTTCTTGATTTAATTTTAAGTATTTTAAATGGCGATGTTTCAACTTTTTTTACTTATAGATAGGTACGTTTTATAATTTTAAAAAAATAAATGATCGTGTTTTTTTCTCTCTTTTTTAGAAAAAAAAATGACGATAAAAAAAGCGGACACTTTGGCCGGCTCCGATCCAGGACCCCCAAAGTGCCCCGCTTTAAACCAAATGATGAAAACAGTGTAAGACAACAGGAGTTGATCAAGTCTTACGTTTACACAGCCTGCCATAAAAAGTATGGAACTTTAATAGACAAGATGTACCTGAAAAGCGAAGTCTTAGCTCGTATGAGACGTGACGTCTGATTTGTCAACAAACATTTTTCCAAAACGGCCTCTATCCAGGTACTTGACTTCGTGGTGCATTTCGTGGACATACAGTGCAATGTTGATGAAATGTGGGAAAGAGATATACTCCGGTGAGTGGTGTACTATGCAACCAGCCTATCATCCCAGATTTTAAGATCACATAGTCAAGTGTACGAAGTTTTTATCAGTTTTCTCAAGAAGTACAAATCACAATGTTGCCCTTTTTGAAATGTTTTTCGCATAACGAAGCATTGAGAGGTATGGGTGATGGGTTAATACCGCATTGCTCCAACCAAATTGATCTCATGACAGAATTTTGTGGAAGGATATTATTGTACAAGTACATATTTTTAATATCAGAAACCTTTCATTCACATGCGACGCACGTCGTCATTCTTTTAGTGTTATACAATCTCGTGGTATTTTTTTACTCATTCATTATTTCATTTTTTAATAGCGAAGTTGTTGAAAAACTTCAATACATGCAATTTAATTCAATTAAATTAAATTAAAAATAATGACAAAAATTGACTGTTTCAGAAAAATCAGTTCTAATTTTACAAATTCAATTAGATTGAATTGCATGTATTGAAGTTTTACAAAAACTTATCAATCGAATTATGAAGTTCAAGAATGTTTTAAGAATACTCCTGAATATTATGTAATTATAAATTTTATTCGGATTTGAAAATGAAACTAAATTTAGGCTCTCAGAGTACTTACTATAGAAGTTTCTCTGCTGTTCTTTTTGAGCCAATTTTTTCCATTTTTTTAGCTGAGTTTTTATATGTATTTTATTAAAAAATTGAACCTCGCAATCTTCATTCAAAAAAATAATTAAGGTGCACAGCACGAAACTCGAAACAAGTCGCACCTCCGATGGCGACTTACATCCACAGGCACCAGTGCCTTCTCTTTTCAGCACCGACTGTACAAACGAAGTGATCGTACATACTTACGATCCATTCTTCAGATTCTTCAGAAGAGAATACTCCTACAAATTCCACAGTAAATTATCCCTTAACAGAACCACCGAAGAAAAGAAATACATTCTTTAATGCATTAGCTGCGATTTGCGGTTAAAAATATCACCTACATTATATACATTATTTTGTAAATTGTTTTTGGCGTTACCATTTATTTTTCATTTTTTAATGTGGTATTCTCATTGGTATGTGGTATGTGATTGAAACTCAGTATACCTACATAATTGAAATTATTTATTTAGTTGTTCTGGATCCAAGCAAGTACGTAGTGATCCATTTGATTTAGTTCTAATTATTGTACCTTATTATTCATGTGAGTTGTGTTGGATGGCGTAACTATACCGTTAGTAAAATTAGTCGGTGCATTTCTGCTTTGACTTTTTCACGCATATGAATACTCGAAACGGAATTTCTACCATTAAAATTTGTTAAATACTTCATTATTTTGTAAGTTGGTGTTGGCGTTCCCAATAATTTTTTTCAATTTGTTCTCATTGATTTTCGATTGAAAATATATGTACTTACCTACATTATTAATTAAAAATGATTTATGGCTGTACAGGAGAAAGAAGATGTAAATTTTTTAAGAAACAACTGCATACATTCAAAGTGAAAGACATCGTCCAAATGTGTATTTCGTTTCAAAGGAGAGTAGGTATATCCTCTCTTCTCTAGCCCCAAAAAGAAACTTGAGAAAAATTGTGGAATCGCTCATATTTATTCCTCCCTCTCTCAAGTGGTGATGAATTTTGGGCGGAAATATCTAAACATCTGAAAATTTTAAATTGAAAAAAAAAATCGAAATGGTTTCCTAAGTAGTGAAAAAAAAAATGATAAGCAGAGCATGAGCGGTGGATGCTTCACCATAACAAAATGCGGACAAAGGGGCACTTTTCAAGCCGCACCCAGCGTGTTGGCAGCGACAAATTCGATAACTCCGATAAGCGATAGCTTGCGATCGAAGTATGGTTTTTTACTTGGTAATAACATTGAACATATTCCCATTCCATTCGAATAAAATTTGAGAAATTGTCCTGCTTTTGTCTTCTCTTCTATTTTTCAATAATGGAACGCTAATTTTGGGACTCCCTCTTCTGAAGAACATTTGAGGTATTTTTGGAAAAATGACTTGTTTTTTCATACTTTAAATCAACAATTTTCGAATTATCCACATTATTCTTCCCTTATTTTGAAAAATTCATTTTCTAAAAATTTTCTCTCAAGTAATGATGAGTTTGGGGAAAAAATCTAAACATCTGAAAATCTTCATTTGAAAAAAAACTACGAGTAGTGAAAAATTGATAGTAACAAACTGAACCCCTTCCCCTTTATATTCAAGTACATATTTAAAGAAGTTGTCCCACTTTTGTCCTTTTTTTTCATGTTTTTCAGTTTGTTGGGCAACTTTTCATATTGAAAATCACAAATATTTGTGGGATTTGCGCTCAAAAGCTCACCCTGCGCGCAGGCAAATTAATATGCGCACCAATAATGTACAATAAATCACGAAAACTGATGAAAACGCCCAAAAAACGACTGAAAAATCGCCAAAGATCAGCCGAAATGATAAAACTACAGTAAAATTGAGTGGGAACAACTTTGGTAAAGATAAATTCAAACATTGTCAACGTTTCAAGTGGAAACAAACAAATTCGAAACAACAGAGATAATTAAACAATATCGCCAAAATTACACGAATAGAGTCGAATATTCGAATATTAAAATGATTTGGAAATGGCAAAAAGCTTTGGAAAATTTGTAATCCAAAAAATTGATTTTTCAGAGTTGAAACATAACTTTTGAAAATGTTCAATTTTGAGAAGAAACAACAAGTAATTAAGTTGAAAAAAACACCATTTTGAGGGGTAAATATGAGGGGAGAGGGTTGAAAATGTTTACAGGGATACCTCTTATGGACGTCTACATCTCTACAACATACTAAGAAAAGGGGGAGGTTCTCAAAAAGGAGGGGCCTGGGAGTCTGAAACTTTCCATGTGGAAGTTTCTCGATGGTACCCACTTACCATGCAAATATCAACCAAAAGCTCTCGAGGACCGTTTCACCCCTCTACGTCTTTAATACAACTTCAAATTACAACGCATTTTTAAACCTCGTATTTTTCACTTCTCATTCGTAAATTCATTGATTTCTTCGCCATTTTTCGTGACAGAACTCGCTAATCTTTAAGAATTATGTTTTTGAAAGTTGAATACCTTCAAGTACTCTCACATAGAATTAATAAAAAAAGACGAACAATAGAATTTTTCGATAGAAAAAGAACAAAATTTTATTCTCAACAAAAAAATCACATTTTGAAAATTAAACTCATCGTTCGCAATAGAAAACACTTTTAAAAATTTCGAATTTCTTTGCAATTAGAATAAGTACGAAAATTAAAACATAAAATTCAAATTAAACTCTAAAATAACTATAATACTAATAAACGTAATAATTCTCAATCATTTGAACCATTCGAGGAAAGAAATAAAGGCGAAAGGTATTTCAAATAAACGCACTCCAACCGATAAACATTTGACAAAGGTTATGCTCACTGGTAGCTTCTTCGATCAACTTTCTAGTCTGACCTTCGACCGAAAGCGGTATAGAGGGAGGTTGTTTGTACGCTGTAACGCATCCGTTGAGCCTAGATTCGACTTTTTTGATACTATTTTGCGGATTATATTCTGGTTTCTGTTCTCTACGCGGATCAGGTGGATCGTAAAGGAACATATGCAGAATAGAGATCAACTGCTCTTTTCTTTCGCGTAATATTCTGTTGACTATTTCGCAGGTACATTGGAAACTACCGTCGTAGCCAAGGAGTCCCATTGCTTTGATCATACTGTGAGTTAAGCGGAATGGTACTCTTTCCGGCCACGTGAGATTTTCGCCGAAATTAAATATGACGTTCAAGTCGACATGTATGACGTCACCCGAGTTCGCATCTAGGAGTATGTTATCGTTATGACGATCACCCAAGCCTAAGGTGTATCCTACCATTGACATAACAGCCAATGATCTAATGTACGAGGTACGAGCTGTGTACCAAGACGTAGGATTTGGGAATTCTTGCCTGAACCATTCGTGCAAGAAAGGAGGATGCAGTTGCACCAGCGTTTGAAAAACTTCGCGTTTCTTTTCGAAGGAATCGTGTAACGCGCATTCGTACGTTTTGGTTGCTATGTTGGACATTCCGAAGGATCTTCGGATTTGCGTGTTGATGGTACGCATGCTCACTAATCCGGGTATGAATTCGATAACACCGGTACTGTCGAGTAAAGGTAGAACTGTATAGGTGCGGATACGCAACGCTCTGTCTCTTGCTTCGACGTCTCTTTTCAGGTACATGTTGACGACCGAGTTGAACTCGACGACTCGACAGTCGATTCGCATATCGTCGTAGGCTTTGAAAATCATCACGTAGTCTTTGCCGTCGGTGCCCACGAACGTCACTCGGATAGGTTTCTGAAGCGAGCTGTATATGAGCACTTCGTCTTTGATGCGACTTATGTAGACCATCGTTTCGGGGAAGGGATTATACGAGGAGGTTTTCTCCAGCGATGCGGATGATCGAGGTAGAACTATGTTGAGAAATTTTTGAGCCGGTATCATGATATCGTTATCGAATTGAGTCAGCAAAGGCAGCGATTGCCTACGAAGTAGGGTTTTCAGCGATGTCGCGCCGCAGGCCATATTACCAACTCGGCTGGCCGAACATAGTTTGCTGAACTGTTCGAAGACTTGTTGAAATTTCATTATAATCGGCGTCATTTGATTCAGCTGCTCGGCGTTGATTATCGATTGGAATCTTTTGCGCAAAGTGGCGTTTTTCGATCCATGCAACGACATGAATTGCCACAGCATTTGGTTCGGATAGGCTTTCAGGCATTTGACGATGATCTGGGATAGTTTATTGAAACAGACATCGACCGTATGCGATAAACGAGACATGATGAGGGAGAACGCGGTGCAGAAGTAATACGTCGGTATTCTGCCAATGAACTTATTAATTAGCACGGTTAAATCGGTCCAAGCTTGTCTTCTCTCGTCTATAGGTATGCGTTGAGCTTTATCCTGATATAGGGCTGTGGCGTAATCTAACCAAACGTTTATCATACGCGATAGCGATTGGTAGATGAATTCGCAGCCATATTCCAGAGAATTCCCGTAGTACCTGACCATTTCGACGCAAAAGCTGTCCTTAGAACGGTATCGTTCCTCCAGTGGAATCGAGCTGGTGATTTTGTCCAGATATTGAGCCAACTTGACCAGGATTTTTTCGCTTTCGGGGTATAATTGGTGAGCTTTTCTAAAATACTGCAGATTCGTGTCCAGATCTGTATTGACCATCGTATCGTTGTACGTACCAATCAGCAGCATCGCTTCGGCGCAGATTATACGATCTTCGGTATTCTCGATAGATTTAAGACGAGCCATTTCCTCGTAATCGGGGTAATGGAAGGCGATACCGTCTTCTAACGTTCGTAATGCTTCTCGTTGTTCCATTTTCTCCCAATAGTATTTAGCTTTTTCGATGAAGAACCCTTTCAGTTGGTAATTATCGATGGCCAAGATATTCGAGTAGGCGAGCTGGAAGTTTCTCGTTCGATTAGCGATCTCAACCACTTTCAGCCAGCATTTACGTATTTCTTCGTTGAACATGGCAACCAACTCGGGTTTTTCGCCGGATAATCGACGAGCTACCGAGAACAACGTTTGCCTTATGTTGAGCACAGGTTGTAGAACTCTGCTGACAGGTTGCAGTTTATTCAAGCGTTCTTCGAATTCGGTTTTGAACAGAGATTCGAAGCTGATACGACATTCGCTGATCGGTTTCGAGGTCGAGAGCGTTTTGAACACGAGATCGGATACTTTTTCGAACTCGTTTAAAATATGTAACTTGATGGCTACGTCGTAACATTCTTTATAGCCTCCGTATCCGGCCGAAGTCAGATGTAACGATTTCGCCAACGTTTTACGTATCCTGGCTAATTCTTCGTCGAGTAAACCGGGTCTATTTTTCAAGAAGTGCACCACCGATTGACCGATTCGAACGCCCCAAGCGTCATTTTGGCGAGCACGCTCGGTAGACGTGACTCGTTCCAGATCATCGTACTGGGAAAGATTCCATAACGCTTCGCATTTCAAATCATCGTACATTTCGGACGAATGTTTACGTAATACTGCCGCAGAAGGGTTTTCGACCAATCGTAAAGCCATTTCGGGCTGATTCATGCTAAGGTATCCGCGTATCATACGTGTTTCGTAAACCTGGCTGCATTTTTCGTTGCTATTTTTCAGCAACTGCTCGTAACAGATGGCAGCATCTTGGAACTGATCGGTGATCTCATGTAGTAAAATAACGTGCTGAGGTTGGCGTAATTTAATGCTATGGCGAGCGAAAAGCCCTTTGACATTATCGACGTCGTTCAAATAGACGAAAGTTTTAGCCATAGTGGCTAAATATTTATCCATAGAGTCGAGGTTTTTCTGATTCCGGAACAGGTTTTCTTCCATGTAGAGTAAACTGCGAGTATACTCTTTACGTTTGAATGATTTTTCGGCCATCTCAGCTGGCGAGAACTTGGATAAAAATTTCTCGAGTTTTCTGCACTCCGGCGTCGGGTTTCCTTTGCAGGCGAGTCTCATATCGCGAAATTTTTTATTCAGTACGTCCAAACAGTGGAATACGGTTTTGGCGCAGATTACCTCCATGCTTTGCTCGACGACGTTCCGCATCACCGATAATTCTTCGCTGACTACCAGCTGAGTCGACGAATTTTCTTCGCTCGAAGCTTGCAGACCAAGTCGACGATCGTCGCTGATAATCGAGATCATTTCATCGTAGATTTTCATTAGATTCGCATCGGATGCGGAGGAGACAGCTTTCAGCAGAATATACGGAAGGAAGAACAACATGCATTCGTTGTCGTTGCTGATGACGCCTTTGAAATGTTGAAATATTTGCATTTCTCGAGTATCACGCGGAAGTAGCGAGATGAGGAAATTAGACCAGCCATTGGCCCATTTTAGGACACTGGTGCAGCCTTCCAGACTGTAAATCAGATGCGGGATGTTATCGGTGGATTCGGAATCGTTCGATATTAAAATATACGTCGTCGTGAAGAAAGGATGGATTATTTCGCGTAATTTGTCCGGTATATGAGACCAATACGTACACTCGTTCGAATCCTTCACCTCGTACGATTTCAGCGTAGTTTGAATAGCTAACGCGAAGGTATCCATAACCGAGTTATTTTCGGCTGTTTGGTAACCTCTGCATAATACTTTCAACGTATCGACGACGAATTGAGTTTCATCGATACGACAACACGTGTACTTCTTAGCGTCGTCTACTTTCATAGCCGTATTCGGAATATAACTCGGATCGATGGCGCCGAATTCACCTAAGCATACGCCGATAGCTTCTTGAATATTTGGATCAGGGTTTCTGAATCCTTCGAGTAACACCCGGTGTATTTCCAGGACCAAGTAACTCACCGAATCGCTGGCCAATATCAATTGCGAGATTTCCACGTGATGTTTGGACAGCTCGTTTTTCAGACGTTTCAAAGCGTGTAACTTCACTTCGACGATTTCATGCTGGCTGAATTTTGTCAATAGTTTGAGTTTCTCTTCTAAGCTCATTTCATCGAATTTCTGGGCTGTCTGGATCGCCTGGAATGTTTCTTCGTCGCATTGATCCGGCGTTACGAAATACAGGTCGTTTAAATGAGGCTGGACTACGGTTCCGTTTTCGACGACTAATGATCGAAGCAAATTGTGCACTCGATTGCGTTCTTTATCGGCCAGAGGTATCAATGATACGAAAATAGTACTGAGTATAGGTCCCAAAACCTCTTTGTCGATGAGTTTGATGAAAGTATCCCATAAGTGGACACAGAGCACCGGATATTCGTCTTTTTCCGAGGCTGTAATCGTACGTAAGGTGAATAACAGTTTGAATCGAACTTTCGTAACGTAATCGGGGTCCATCAATTCGATGATGTACTTCAACGATGAAATTATCAGTCTTCTGGTTCTACTCGGTATCGATTCGGATCTGAGTTGAGCTTCTAAACGCATCAAAATACCGAAAAATCGTACTTTTACGAATTGCGCGATCACTCTATCTTTATTGGCAGACGCCGACGACCGAATACTTTGCAGGGAATCCGAGCTCAGTAGTTTACGAAACGCTAAAATACACCTGGTAACTTTATCTCGTTGATCTTCGTAATGAATCAATAAATCAGCGGTCACTTTGGCTACGAAACTTTTCAACATATCTGAGATCTTCACGCCGGTTTTGAGTTCCATTAATTCAAACACCTTAACAGCTTGGTCCGGCTCTTTCGATAACATGACGTGAGAAAAGATACAAGGAGCGCCGTTAAGCAGCATTTTTTTCACCGATATGTCGCATATTTCGGCCAACTCCTCCATGATACATTGAGCATACTCCCAGACGACGATTTCAGGCAACAGGTACTTGAGAATATGAGGCAACGTAGCTGAACTGAACACAGTCGAGTAATCGAAACGTAAATCGCACAGGTTCGTTTCGTACGATGTTAAATTTACCACGATTAGATGGGTAACGAGGGGGAAAAGATTATCTCGATATTTCAAATAAATGATTTCTTCGTCTCGACCATGAGTTCTGGCGATTTGCTCCATGGTTGATTTAGCCAAACGGGAAGATTTGCTCGGAGCCAGCATCATCGCAGTTATTAATAAATTCACGCAGGGGTATAACGTCATCTCGATCGGGATATCGCCTATTTTACCGATACTTTTAATACAGGCGTACTGCGTCGCTGCATCGCAATTGTACAAAGCTGTAACGAGTACTTCTTGCAAGCTTTTAACGTAACTGGCGAACTGATCGTGATTCAAAGTCGTACCGGAATACTCGACAGGGGTAGTTGAATCGATTATGTTTTTGAATAAAATGTACGGAGTTATTTGAACGATTTTTTCACGTATTTCGGCTCGTTCGCTGGTAAAGAAACCGTGTAAGAGTTTGAGAAAATCTTGATAGTTGGATTCGCATACGTGATTGGATATTCGAACAGCACCTTTCAACACGTTTAGTTTACCTTCATCCGAGGCCAACGTGATCGAAGATATCAAGCTATTGATGTACTGACGTCGCGATTCAGATACCACAGGAATAACCGAATCACTAAGGTTCTTCGAGTCGCAAATTCTGCAACATAATTCGATATCTTCGCCGCTGGATAATTTGGTCAAAATGCAATGGCCATCTAAAGCGCACACGATTTTCTCAATAAACGGCGATAATTCGGTTAATCTTCGAGGATCGGCGTTGACCAGGTACTCCAAAAAGTATCTCAATTCGTCATCAGTCAAGTGATGTATCAATACGGGAAAAGCTTCGAATACTTTACGACCAGGCATAGCGAACGATTCGTCGAACAGTAGGTATTTATGATCTGAAGCCAACTGACGAACGTGCATCAGACTAGTAATACAGTCGACTTTGATTTCATCGTCGACCAGATCCCAAAGTCGATCGTGTAAAGTGGCTGGCAAATGAGTAGAAAACTGGAATGATCGTAAAGGCAGCGTTAATAAAGCCAACAAATGAGTTTTGTTGTTGATATCGACGTGTTCGGTCTCTGGTAACATTAAAACATCTCTAACGATGGCGATGAGTAACTGGTACATTATTTTGGTATTTTTGCACGTCTCCATTATTCTGGCCAGACCTCCAATAATCGAGTAAATTTCTCCGCCGAAGAATGTGAAATTCACGTTGAACCGATGACTGATATGCATGGCGTCGTGGGTAACATTTCGGACAGCTTTGAATAACGCTACCAATTGCGTATCTGAGACGGAGTTGGGTTTTCTTTCCACATCTTGAATATAACTATTGGTTTGATCGATTAAACATCTCCAGTTCTTGTTTGTCTGGTATACTTCCAAATTCGAGATATTCAACGTTTGTTCGAATTGTTTTTCCAAACTGTTTTTCAAGGTTATCGCCAGCAACGAGATACTAATAGGTTGCAGGTTACTTTCAGTCGACATATTCATAATACTCGTTTCATTCGGCGACAAACGTAACAATTTCGAGTAATATCGTAACAAAGCGTTCTCCGTTGATTCTTTCAAAGGTACTTGGCATTGGAAAATTAGACAATGAATATAGTTAATGTAAGAATCATCGTAACAAGTATCCGATCGTAGATACTCGCTCAAAATATTCAGCAACGAACAGAAATCATCTTCTTCTCGTAGTTTCCCATTCTGGCATAATTTACCGATATCATTCATCACATGAAGAAGTAACTCACTCAACGTCGGATTAAACTCATCTTCGTGATCTGGCAAATCATCTTGTTCGACCAAAATGACTAGAATTTGGTAGCAAAGTGACCGATTAATATCATTATTGGCAACAAGTTTGACGCAACAGCGCCACAGCAGATGTAACGAAGCGGCGCACATATCGCAAATGGAACTCGCCAACGAACGGAATATTTTCAACAATAAATCCACCGGTTCAACGATCTCCGAGTTCTGTACTCGAAAAGTAACTTTATCCAGTACGATTGGCATATGACCAGGAGACTGGAACCAACAAAAATCGGAATCATTGGCGGCGTTTTCTTGGAATGCGACATCACACAAATATTGCAGGAACTTTAAATACAACTGTATCAGGGAATTGAAAATATACGGATTTTCCGAGGCAATGTAAAGTAACAAAGCGAGTTGAGCTTCCTGACTGTCGTTTGTTCGGTTTTCGTAGTATTCGCAGAGAAATATACGAACGAATTGGCCAAACAGCCACGAATGGAAAGATGTATATAGTTTCAAACTAGTTTCGCTATGTCTGTCCGCTGGTATGAGATGTTTACAGTGCTGGTGCCATGTTTTGAAAATTTCATCCAAGATCGCAGAGCATTGTTTTCGATCGGTGAATGATAAATTGGAGAGATTTTCGGGAAACACGGTGGCAAAACGGTTACTGAATTGTTCCCATACGCGATACGTATTGACGGTATCATCCTGACTGGACGTCTCCATGAGATCGTTCTGTAATGAAAAACATGGATCATTACATGAGGTAAGGTCAAATGTGGTGGATGTGGGGTACAAGTATTTCAGATATGGGACAATTCCGATACCAAGTTGAGCTGCGTTCATATGTTTTCTCACAATCGCTACAGTAAGTGCTTCAGGTTCATTTATCGTTTCAAAGCCACAAAAAAATACTGAGACGTAAAAAATTTGTGTATAGGCGGGACTTACCACTAGTGCTGGCACTATTAAACCAACACTACCCATGAATTTACACTCATAGTAGCAAAACTGAGCAGGTGGTCGTTAAATACATGACCAAAAAAAATTCAACGATTTCTTCTGCTCCCAACCCTCACAGTGGTGACCTCTGGTGAAAAAATAATTCTCTATTCTTAATTTTTTCCATTTTTGAAAAACTCGGGCTGCGGTGAGTCTCTCAATTTTCAAAAGAGGCCCACCGAAGCCGGAATTTTTTAAAAATGGAAAAAATGAAAAATAGGGAATTATTAAATAAGTTAAACTAAAATTATATTTTTAAAAAAAATTTCTTTTCACTTATAAATTAATTTTTTTATGAAATATTCGATTTTTTCATATAGGACGGTGACGAAAATCAATGAAGAGAAAATTTAACAGATTTGCATTTGGTCACTCAAAAAAAATTTTAAGAGTTCACCATGATTGATCGTCAAACGATGGTAACCCAAAAAAATACATTCAAACTAGACCATTAAGAGTTGCAAATTTTTCAAAAATAATTCCCTATTTTTCATTTTTTCCATTTTTAAAAAATTCGGGCAGCGGTGGGTCTCTTCAAAATTTTTAAAAATTCAACTTCAAAGCAAAATATTTGAAATTCAAAAATTTCAAGTTCCAACGCTTTTGAAAAGTCTCTTCTGAGTAAAATGAACTCTCATGAGGATATTAACCCCCTCCCTCGAAAACCAAGTCGGTCCCCTAAAATAGCTGAAATTCGTATTTTACATTAAATTTCAGCTGTTTTACATATTAGGGGGTCATCTTGGTTTTTATGGGAGGGGGCTAAAATCGTCATGAGAGCTTATTTTACTCAAAAGAGACTTTAGAGATAATAAAACTTGAATTTTTGAAATTTCATAATTTTACAGTGAATTTGTATTTTATAAAATTTTTAAAAATTGAGGGGGCTCACCGCAGCCTAAATTTTTCGAAAATGGAAAATATAAAAAATAGGGAATTATTTTCTCACCAGAGGTGACCACTTTGGGGGTTGGGAGGGAGGAAAATACCGAATTTGCCTTTGCTCGTATATCCGTAACTTGCGAATACGCGAGCACCACCATTTACTGTTCGCAACATTGTATAATGGACTTGTAAAGATTTATGTATTAATTCATATTTCAGATGAAACTATACTAGGCCAAACATTCACGAATATTGGGATCGCTGTCCCAAAAGAAGATGCTTTGAAATATAAACAATATTTTACCAAACCAAACGATGAGTATCTATTGTGCTGGTGTTGCGAAAATTAGGGCCACCCTACTACGCATACATAAAAAATTGAACTCATTTTTTTATTAGGTGGTTTCGTCATCGTTTTTCCTGTCAAACTTCATTTACAAATTGATGAATACATTTTTTCATACATTTGGACACCGGCGATTTTTTTACAGCAGTCTCCATGCAATAAGTATTCTTCATGCATCAAACACAGTAGCTACGCATACATAAAAAATTGAACTTCTGGATGGGAAGCATACGATTGGTATTTTCATGAAGTTTTTTCTATTTTTTGTGTTTAGAATTTCGATGAATGGAATACGAAGTGATGGAGTGAATGCGGAAAGTAGGGTACCAAGAAGGTTAATAAAATGATTTTGTATTGTACATTATGTAATTTTAGAAAACTGATAGTCTTAAGAATTTCCATTCAAATAAGACGCAGTAATTTGAAATCACCTCAAACAACTATAGCAACAAGCAATCAACAGATAAGGAGACTCATTGTAAAGAATAATAGGTAAAGAAATAATGCAGAAATAGCTAGAAGAAATGTAAATGTTGTCAAAAATCACACGAGTGAACTCACTTTTGATCAAACAGGAGGAGTTGGCCGTAAAGAAAAATAAAAATGAATGATTAGAAAAACTGAAAGTCCGCTACAAGATTTTTATTTTCATGCATTTGCCTCATTTCTATAGGTAATGAAAATGAATCGAGGAGGTAATCACCGGTTTAACCCATTAGCTAGACCGGAAGTTCCGGGTGAAAGGCGAGCGACTGCAGGCAATGCCGTAAGTTAATGCTATGAAGTTTATTATATCAACATAGTAATGAGATTGTTCAAATCTCCCGATGCTTGATGCTAGCATCTCGCATTTAATGATGAGTCAATGTATGATTGTGAGATGCCAGCATCACGCATCGTGGTTGGATGTGATTGTTACAGATGTCATATATTTTCAATGTTTACCTAAATTTAAGATCTTATATATACTTTGGTAACCTTTTGAACCCCATTTCTGTTTTTTCCCTCATATTTTTCGATTTTAATCAATCATCTCTTCTAGGGTCTAGGCACATTTATTATGTGGATGATTTTTTTTTACCTGTTTGTTTGTATGATGAAACTGAATTTGTGAATCAATTTCATGTGAAATTATATTGAAAAATATAATAATAATTGTTGATTTGCCTCATAATTAATCAGTTGGAACTGTTACAAGCTCATTAAAATGGTACTAGAACTTGCAGTAGGGTTAGTAATTTTTTTTTTAAATGTTGATCGCAAATTGCTGACAAGACAGCCGAGCCTACTCAACCAAATCATTTCTTCGCATCAACACTAATGTTTGAAGAGCTTCGTTACTTCTATAAGGGAATGTATTCTACCCTTGGTAAATTCCACCATTGCCATGTGTGTACTTGTGCATTTTTCTATTTTCTATTTAATCATCGTTATTAATAGGAATCGTTAGCGATTTCTTTTATTTTTCGTTTATTTTTCTGTGTTCTTTTCATATTTTTCAATTTTGAATCAATTATCTCTTTTAGGGTCAAGGCACATTCATTATGTGGATAATTTTTTTCACCTGTTTGTTTGCATGATGAAACTGAATTTGTGAATCAATTTCATGTGAAATTATATTGAAAAGTAATAATACTTGTATGATGATTCAGTTGGAACTGTTACTAGTTCATTAAGTGGTATTAGAACTTGCAGTAGGGTTGGTAAAATTCTTTTCTTTTCAAATGTTGATCGCAAATTTTCACAGCAAGGTATACATTAGAAATTACAAGAATCTAGATTTTTTTCACATTTTTTTCAAATTATTGTATTGAGTGTTTTTGAGCAGTATTCATTTAGTTACAACGGCGTTTGAATGTGAAAGATACTTTTGTATTTTTTGATCCACATAGTAATGTTCATATCATCGCTAGCGTTCACTCTAAATAATTTGCTCGAAAGAACAGCTTTAGTTTTCAGTCTGAAAATTCAGATTGGGAGGATTCCATGACCAGGCACAATATTTCCACTCGACTAATGAAAAAACGTATAATGGTGATCTAAGCGACACTCTCGTGATGTCCTTCCGCCTTCGAGACAAAACGAAAACGATCGAGTGTGTGCTGCTTATAGGTAAGTAATTAAGTTGTATTTCTACGATGATTTCGTTCTTTGCTTTCTTTTATTTCAATTTCACTAACTTTTGTACATTTTTTATGAGCTGACAGGCAATTTAAGAAAATTTTCAAAAAACTTGCGGATGTCATACATGAGACTTCTTTATTTCAATCCCCATTTAATTTAAGACGACGAAAAGGTGTATACTCCGCCTTCTAAAGATGAGTTAAGTATTACTTTAATTATTTTTAAGCAATTTCAAGTCCTTTTTGCCATTCTCGATAGGAGAATAGCAAAACAAAGAGCGTTTTCTAGTTACTAGCTTTTCCACTAATAATTCATAAAAAAAACTTGAGAGTTCAAATTTGGCAAAGGTAAATTAATTTAAAAATGATTATTTCCATTATTTACTAACGCTGAAATGAATGTGCTCCGTATTCCTAAAAAGGTAAGTTCTTACTTAAATGTTCATTTCACCAAGTCAGCAATTATGCATCATACGAAAATAAATCAATTTGAAGGCGAACAGCGTCCAAGTACCAATCAAACAATATTTATGGACAATAGAACAGAAAATTTTTGAAATTATAGAGGAAACTCAACCTGCTGGCCTACTTGAGCAAAACCATGTAATTGCGAGCGTGAAGTTATGATCGAAAAGATTTACTAAAGGTATCTCTTTTCAAGACGGAAATTACACATAAAACTCACACCATCAACGGGTCTCGTACTGCGGAGTTTTAACGGACATCCCGAAACCGATATAGGTATTGATGTCATCTATCGTACTTATGTTATTTGTCGAAACAGAATTAAGTTAGTAAGATATTGCAAAACGAAAGCACTCTCTTCAATGAGCTCTGAACACCCGATGTTTCCAGTATGTAGTAGATTAAAGCATGCGAATCGAGCGTCATTCACTCCCCGCATAAAAAAGAACTGCCAGTTACTGGCAGTTAATTGCCAGTAACTGACAGTAAAAATTTACTAACTGCCAGTAACTGTGAACCAACTGACAGTAACAATTTATCAACTGCCAGTAACTGTTTTAAAGGCTGCAAATACTTTGGATCCGCCAATTTGCTAGTAAGTGAAATGATGAGGGTCATCTTCAGTACAGTGAGGTTGAACTGAGATCCTCATCATTGTCCGGAACAGCAACGAAAGCTCCATTAGACCAAAAAAAGGTCGAATTCATCATGGGTATGATTTGACTTTACTTTGATACTTACTTAGGTACTGAATAAAAATGCTGAAATAAAATATGTTCATATTAAATTGAAATTTCAATTTGGTTTCAGAGTATGTAATGAAGAAAAAACCTGAATCAACGGAGCAAATGCTTCGAAAAGCGATATGTATGAAGCTCAATAACGAGCAGAAAAAAGGAGCGACATCGTCCCAAGTGATTTATTTAGCTCATCGGATACGATGTTTACTTTTCATTTACCTATTTTCAATTTTTTTTTAGCTCGTTTGAAGCACATTTATTTCTAATTTTTCAATTTTTTTAAAATGAATACCGCGATTTTTTTTAGTTTAATGAGTTTAATGGTTTTATCCATTTGATTTATTTTTAAGTTTTTAATTTTTTTATAATGATACTGCATTCGAATGTTTTTTACGGTGTTTTTTAAAGATCATAATCATGTTTTATGACGAATCGTTTTAGCTGATCATTTAAATGTAGGTACATCGTCTGTTCTTTAAATACATACATCATGAAAGATGTTAGTTTACATTGTTATTGTCCTCATTTACTGCAAGAGCTGAAGCCACAGGACCACGCGCCTCGAGTCGAATTCTGTGAGTGGTACTTTATATACACGTTTGTAATTTTGATGATATAATTGTTGAAAATGTAGTAAAACTGCCAGTATTTTTTTTGCAGTTTTACAATTACGAGTAATTGCCAGTAACTGGTTGTAAAACTGCGGAAAAAATATACTGGCAGTTTTACTTTTTACAGTTACTGGCAGTTCTTTTTTATGCGGGTCCACTTGATTTCTCATTTCTAACGTAGGCCACATTCTTTCCATCTCATCTATTAACATTCATTACTCGATTAAAGCAAGTTAAAGTCAATTAAACTACAATTTCAAACAAACCAGGAAAATTAACAAATAAATGAAATAAATACATATAATACTTAATGAACTTTTGAATTTTTGGGTATGTTGTCTGCAGTGACGCATGTTTGCTTGACTGATTTGAAATCCTACTCATTGTCATGTTTTCATGTTATCCATCACTTTGTATGTACTTCAACTTCGTTGGAAATTTGGAATTATACAGCATTGTTGAGAATGGGTGGTAGCCCATGGCTCATGCACCACACCATTAAAATTTAAGCTGTGAGTTTTGAATTCAGTTCTAATGGAAAAACTTTGAATTTTTAAATTAACAAACATCGCTACGTTCCCTGGCTCTCTGCTTTTTCCCCTCAGTGTTAAACACATCAAAATAATTGATCATTAAATTTTCACTATCTCGACTGAGCATTTCCGTCAATTCGACAAATTCATTTTACTTAATTATTGTAGAACATAAGGTAAGACCGCCTATTAGTACGCGGTTAAGGTTTGAGACGCTCCAGCTCCCAGAGTTGTGCATAAAAATTTATGAAATTTTGTACACATAAACTTTGAACCCTTGGCTACATAACTGCTTACTCACTTTTGAGTTTCCCATTGCTGCTTTTTTGTAATAACGCAAAAATGAGGGCAACTCAAATGCGTACTAATAGGAAGGTACCTTCCTATTAGTACGCAAACGTCCGCCTATAAGTACGCATGAGTAAATACACGTTGAAAATGGTAAAAAATCCAACAAAAAGCACTGAAAAAGTGTAATGGCATATTTAGAGGGAATTACTGTGAAAAAAACCAAATTAGCAATTCAAATATCCGAAAAAGCAAAGTTTTCAGATTTAAAAAAAATACATTTTTTTGACATCATATTTTTTGTCCATTTTTTTGAAATTAGTGTCAGTATCATGATCAGACTTCATAATCTTGAACTTAGATGGACTAAATACCAATTTCAGCTAATTTTATTCATTTTAATGCAAAATGATCAAAAAAAAATGAAAATTTACATGCAAAAATGATGCGTACTAATAGGACTTAGGAGGTGCGTACTTATAGGAAGTTTTTTGTTCTGACATAAAATGATGTCTAGCTCTATAATAAAATAATATTTTCGAAATGTCTTTTTTTTCATAAGAAACTACATAAAATTACGGATCGATTGGTATAAGATACTTACCAAATAACATTATTTTAATATGTTCAATCTCATTTCCCATTTTGATGAAAAAAAAATCCAAAACACAGTTTTTCATTCAAATTGCTCTCAGAGACAGAGTTTTCAATCAAACTGCATGATTTTTTCGGAGAAACTAGGGTCATTAGTCAGCTACGTCATGGTGTGGTCAAATTTTGGATCAGTGTTACCAATCGCGAGAAAAACGCAATGCGTACTAATAGGCAGTTTTACCTTACACCAGTTTCTTGCTGCAAGATGGCACAGGATCAAGTGGAATCTGCTTATTTTGCTTCCCTCAGACGACATTGCAATGTTTAATATGCAATATTGACAAAACATAATGACACTAAATACAGGTGTTGATGTCAATGCATACGGTTCTCAACATCCTATTGGCTTTGAATTCTGAAGTTCTCGATCTACAAGTACATAGTCAACCTTCCGTATGCAACACAAAAATCAGCATTGAGAGAAGCCAGTATGATTATGAATGCCGTCAAGAAAGCCAAGGTGAACGCTTTGGAATACTGTTTAAAATCAAGACGAACATGTTAGGTACAATTTCTCAAAATCGATGGTTCGAACACTGCACTCACTACTCCGTCTACACAAGCTTTGTGTGAACGCTCGTTTTCAAAATTGCCACACATTGTTAGAAAACTTCGGAATAGATTGACTCATACTCTCGTTGAAGTGTTGTTCCGAATGGATAATGAAAGAGACTTTACTACTCAAATTGACTCCAAAGTAATAATTACAAAATTGTACTAACTAAAAGAGTACAGCGTCAACACTCATTCCCCTTATGGCAAGGTATCCATACGATTGGTACCATTCGAATTTTAAAATATCTAAAGCCATCGCTGCCCTGCACTGCAACCCGATAGATCCTGATGATCCCCTCATAATCAATAATCCGAATTGGTATAAGTACGTACAAATTCAGGCTGTACATGATACCTAGAGTAAAAGAGTTTATTGTATTTTTAGTCAGTGGATCAATTTTCTTTAGTTTGTTTTTTTTTTTGTTAACCTCATTTTGTGTTATGTAACCTACATACTTATATTAAAACCTCACCAGTTACAAGTTTGTTGTTTTTTTTTTCAAACCAATTTTTCTAATCAATTCTACCAAATTATACTTCGTTCAAGAAGCGTCCATTTTTTCTTTCAATTTTTTTTTAGACTCGCTCAGTTACAGTAGCTAATTAGTAGGTATCGCGTTTGTGAATTATTTCAGGCGAGTTTCAAGTATTTTTAAATTGTTGCGTCACTCGTCAATTTTTATTATTCATCATAACGTTCCTTGTGTACAATATTCATGTTGAAAATATAAATGTTTAAAATTAATCATTCGGAAAATACAATGTTTTGAATTGTATCATTTATAACATTGACAAAAAATTCATAAAAGGTAGGCTCACGCTGATGTCACGCGTTTAAGTAGGAATCATCCCCCAAAGTTTTTTTCCTTTTTTCTAATTAGGTTTCACTTTTCGACTCAACACGCCTCAACACGATAAAACGGCAGCATTTTGCAATTTGGTATCGGAATTATCTCACTTTACATCAAGATGATGCGAATACTTGAAAAGAAAGATAATGAGATTATTCTCACCTGACGAAGTAGATGAATTGAATGAAATAGATGACAGTCCAGAATCAGTATAACTTTCTAAAATCCATGAAATCAATGACACTATCCTAATTCCATTTGAGCACAGGCCTGATTAGAATATCAACTCTTCATGACTTCGTTCTGCAATGAGAAACATGACTACGTATAGGTACATTGAATGAAATGATTACACATGAATTGATCTGAGAATCATATTCACAATAGAAGAAATTCTATCCTCGTGAAACCGATCAGGTAGGTAAGTAAAATAATACAAGGATATCGTAGACGGAATTATTCATACGAAATAATTATTGTTATAATATTAAATCTGCAGTTTTATGCTTCCATTATATTAATCAAAGGTTCTATGTACATACTACGAGTAATTACATACATACATCGTCAATTAACCAATGATCTTTGAAAAGTAATTTTGTTTCACTTTTTTTTTTACAACCATCGTGTATAACATAAAAAATTGTTTTCTATTTTGAAATTGAAATTCTTTGGGCTTGTTAGTCGTTTGAGAAGGTTGGCAACAAATGAGGCCACTAGAATCAAAAGTGTACTTCTCCACTTTTTTTTGAAAATGAGTTAAGTATGGTTTGGTATACTACAACATGTGCCGCATCCGATGAAAATGTCAAAATTTGAATTTTGTGCCAGGAAGTATGGTAAAACAGCATGTAAAGTTAGCTGTTGGAATCAAAACTGCACTTTTTTTATGGAGAAGTGCAGTTTTGAAACCAACCTGGCGGAAATTGAATGAAGGACTAGTGTTATGCCTTGAAATTAGGCTTGAAATTGAATAAATTCATCAAGTGAGGACCCTTCCCGCAAAAAACACCTTTCATTTTTATTAATAGGTAAAAATTAATTTTTTTTACTTTGAAAAAAAAAGGAAAATTATTTCAATTTCCAAATGAATGGTCTAAAAATGCAGTATTACTTAAACTTTACAAGATTTCCTGAACGTTTCTCACTATATTGCTAAAAAATTTTTGATGAAATGCGCTACAAAGATATATTAAGTGTAAGGTTGGAGACAAAACTGCACTTCTCCAAACTTGAAGCGGCTCAGGAACTCTTATGGCAACGTGTAGGGTAAAACAAACATGCGGGTCACTATCGGCATGTTGGTACGAAAATATTAGAAGTATTACCTCGGTATTTTATGTTACGATGAATGCTAGGGAGGTTTTTTGCGTTTTTCTCAAAAAGTTCAAAAATGGAGAAGTACACTTTTGATTCTAGTGGCCTCAATACAGAAGAAAAGAATGGACCAATTCCTCATCGTTCGTCTGTTAAGGTGGAAGTAATTTTTTTTTTAGATTGATAAGATACGTCACCGTATTGCCAGTAACTATAATACAAAAGATCTTCAAGGAACCATCACTAGTTTGGTCTAAAAAACTGAATCGCAAATCAGTCGGAGTTCATGAATCAAGAGATAATAACAACGAAATGAAACGAAAAAAAAAATAAATACTAAGAGATTGACATGCAAACTACCGCTATCAATCAAATCCAGGTGCCACCAACCCAATTATCCCTAGAAACAGTGATACTGAAATTTTAGTTCCAGAAGTGGAAAACTATTTACTCGCAAAGCTCATCTGATAAGATAGCTGCAACAGTCGATCGGCAACATTGTCCCCCCGGGGATTTGGATGGAAAGTGATCTTGACCCAAGTACCACGTCATTAAAATTTTCGAAAATCACTACCCCGACGCTCAGATATTTTCCACGGTGTTGTCGTGGGAAAATTATGATCCATGCGCTTGCACAAGGGTCTTCTCATTTTCCCATTCAAGTAAATTTTTCATACTCTCATCTTTCAATGATTACTCAAATTTTCATCGAAAAAAAAATAATTTAAGTTATCTTTGAAAAATACGAGTATAATTGAAAAATTTAGTTGAAAGGGGGGGGGGGGAATAAATTCCTCGGTCAAGCGCGCGGGTAAAAATTTTCCCACGATAACCCATTTGGAAAAACCTAGAGAATCGGGGTATAGCAGTTTTTAAAAATTTTCAAACTCAAAATTTTACTGTAGACGCTCAACTCGAAACTGGCATCTGAAATTTCAATGGTGTGGTACTTGGGCTAAGGTCTACCACTGAGACCATTTTCCGTCCAAATCCCTGAGGGACACTTCATGATGAGGTTCCCTTCATCATCATTCCTTGAAGGTGCGGTAAAGGGGCTAATGAAGTCTGTTCTCGTTTCTATATGTGACCCCGCCTGACAAAATCGACCATTTCGACAAAAAAAAGTGTGCAAAATAATGATGTTTAAAATTAATCTTAAGGGTTGAAAGATCAGATTTTTGAAAAAAAAAACATTTTTTGAAATTTTGTCGAAATGGTCGATTTTGTCAGGCGGGGTCACATATGACTATTTTGAGTAACTTCAACTTGAAATTTCCGAAGAAAGAATACGATCCCATTTCATTTTCTGATGGTTGTGGTGGTCAAAATCGCAATCACACGATGGTACGATTTTTGTCTTGTTTATCAGGGTAAAATGGATTCAAATCAAACACCCACCACTTTCCCAATCGAGGACACTCTTATTTGCCCAACGGTCGTGATTTCAGTCTTGTAAAACGAAAATTGAACCGCATTGACAAAAGCTATACTGTGAACGATGTTACTGACATGATTAAATCTACGCGAACAAACAATTCTCAGAAATTTGAAATAAAACAGATCTACGTAAAGACATACTGGATTTCAAGAACAGTAGTGTCACTGCCATTGAACGAAGTGTGGTATGCAATGAACATCGTGCCATAAAAACAAAAGGATTCAAAAAGCACAGCTTCCAGATTGCTTCTTATCGCGAATTCATCAACACAGGCGCAGGACTAATTCGCACTAGACCCGTTGTTGGTGGAGGCAAGATTTTAAATTTTGATTTACGATGGCAAAAAGATTCTTCGGCCATAAGCACTGCCTATTTCGCTTTGAAATGAAATTTTAAAATTGAAAACGTGCTCTAAAGAAAATGAAGAATCTTGTGAATGAAGATCACGAAGTTAAAAGGAGTTCGATTATGAAGATTTCATTTTTATTTGAAGTTTTCTACTTTACATTGTGGATGGATGCAACAGTCAACGAGTGGATTCAACGCAGAAATCGAAGATGCGCAACTACGGTTACAAATTTAGCCACCGGACGAAGAAATAATGTTCCCGTAGATCAAACAATTACTCAGGCGATCAGGAGCTTCGTTAACGATTTTAGAAATTGGTATCAAGTAAGCAATGAGCGCAATTCCCCGGTGTACGAATTTTGAGTATTTTGTAGAATTTTTTATCAATCCTAGAATTTTTGATGTTTTTTTTTCAAATTATTATAATAAATTCAAAATTTTCTGCTTTTTGGTTGATAAGTATAGTGTACATACATATTTTGTGCCTTGAAAACAGTTTTTCGAATTTTTTTTTGAAAATCAGCCAATTGGAAGCATTTTAGGGTCGCAGAGCGCGTAAAAACAGGTCAAGTCCATTTTTCAAATCGAAATTACGCGATCACATGACTCGATCGGAAAAAATCAATTAGGGCATCGTGATCTCCGTCGAAAAGTACATAGAATACAATAATCATAATATCGTGTAAGTGCGCAACTGTGCCACCATAAAACTTTTTTTTTTAAATTTCTGAAAAATTTCAGATATATGACTTGACCTCTTTCAAAATGCACCGATTCACTTCGATGCGAAAGTTCGAAATGATTTTGGTAATGCTCTCATAATAGGTACATACATAACAATTTTCCATACTTCCACAAAAAACTTACGCAGTAATCAACGAATGCAGAAAACTTGCTTGATATTTTATCGAAATTAATCTTTGGAAAGTTCGGAGCTAATTTATCGATCAAGGTTATTTCTACGGTGACAAGAGATATGTAAATCGTTGGAAGGTAAAGAAAGCTTGCAGGTACATATACATATGTAGATGTACTTCATTGCTCTTTGTTATGAACAATAACTATTATTTTATAATTTCATCTCAGATTTTGCAGCACGATCAAAAATATATCGCCAAAAATCAAAGTTTCTGCAAACGACAACAAAAGTACAGATTTGTGGCGAACATAAGCCACATCCCAGAAAATCCACGCATGCATCCAAAGATAGCTTCGCTCGCGATATGAAAAAGCGAGAAGAAAAATCACCCACCAGATAAGGTTCCACCTGAAGATGTTACATGAGACAACTTTGAAAATAGATACATGGTGTATTCTACTGCATAACTCGACAAAAAAAAGTGAGTAATTCAATTCAAACTTGAAACTGGTGGAATTTTTTCAGGCTCCAAAGTCAAAATGGACCGACTCTCCGTGTAATTAAATAAGCCATCAGCTAAACTCTGATTGCAAAATAGTTTTTGCGTTTGTTTGCTTTTTGTTTTTTGATTTTTATGAACCCTGTAAGCCGACTCCTTTTCGTTTATTATCATTTATCTGGCTTTACAAATTATAGATCCTGAGGACATCAACCAGAAACTGAATGAATTATTCTCCTTGAGGCAAATGAGCTTTACACAATGATGATATCCTCTGTCCCCGAATGGAGAACTAGACATCGTCAAAAGGAAAGTCACAGACTAGTGGAAAGATTTTTATGAATCTGTTCAAGGTATATCAGATAATGATCTAGCAATATGGGGACCCTGTTTTGCAGCCATAGTGTTAAGAAGACACACTAAAGATAACAACTCTACCGCCAACAAGATGATTGGGCGAGCTGCCAATTTGATAAGAATATACGGAGCCCACATAACATCTCTTCCTGATATCAGTCTGGACTTTGCAAAAAAGATGATGGAGTATCTGACCGAGTCACCTCTTCATCAATTGAGTGCTAATACTCTGTTTTCAGGCATGGTCGAAGCAGCCTCTTAATAGAGTTCCGGGAAACTCGAAAAAGGGCATACTTGATTGTGTTTGGACTCACGACTCTGCGATACACTGGTATGCAGATGTTGAATCTCATCACCCAGGGTGAAAAATGCTTTCAAAATTGACTTGGCAACTTAAAAGAAATTTATCATTACAGTTATTTCAATTATTCCATCACAATGAATGATGATGCAATATTAGGAGGTACGTAGATAATCTCGATGCGGACAACTAATCCTATAATTTTATTCAAGTTCTATTTTAATCAGCAATTGAGAATTGTGAAAATTACGTTATTTATTTTTATTAATAAAGTTTAATCAGTTTTTTTTACTTGCGTTCTTTCATTCAAAATTTTACTCTATTCGCGATAATATCATTATATTTTTGACTGACAATAAAAATCACTCATTGAGGAGTGACTGAATATGAATATCAACTTCGTTAAGCGACCTCAAGCGTCTCCAGCGCGCCCCCTACCCGTTGAAGCGCCTCCAGAACCCCCTGTGGAGATCAATGATCCAGCGCCCCCCTACCCGTTGAAGCGCCTTCAGAACCCCCTGTGGAGATCAATGATCCAGCGGACCTGTGGATCTGGCGTATGTATCGAAAATTATTTTCACTAGGTATGATAAATTGGAAAATTGTTGTATTATGTTTCTGTTTTTATTTAGAATATTCCAAACGCGAAGTCCGTATTCGCGGACAGGTGATGGCAGTGCACAACCCGAATATAGACATGCTTGTCGCGACGTCAATTTTCAGTCATTGCAGAGCGGAGCGGATAGACATCTGTGATTGGGGAGGACACGATGCCAAGTTGGGCTGTGGGAAATGCCCACAGGCAGCCGACCTTACGCAAGAGGTGTTGGATCTTTTCAAGTCGGAGAATCGATCTGTGTGGTCTGTTAGTGTGACTAGCATGCTTGCCGCGATGCTAGTGTGTCGGTGGTGATACGTCACTGAACCGAATTGGCCACGACCAATCAAAAGCCCTAACTACGCGTACCTCCCCATGAAACCAGTTAGCAAATAGCCAAAACTGATTAGAAAGTTTTTATCAAAAAATGCTTTCTGAGTTCTATCATTTCTGAATTTGTTGCAGTATAAAAACGTCTTGCTCGTTTGTCTTTCGAATATTGTGCCTTCATTTACAATAATTTCTATAAATATGTCGTTGCTGTCAAATATTAGGTACTCAAAAATTTGATCGCAACATGTATGCGGAAAAATTCATACGTAAGCACAACCATTTACCATGATCGTAGATATTTTTCGATCACGCAGATAAATGTTTTGTTTGAGATTTTTGCAATGGATTTGTTTCTTCTCCAATAGCTAAACCGAAAATTGTACCAATAGAAGTGATGAACAGATTATCTGCACGCTATGATGTACATAAGGATATGCACAGTGAGTGAAAGTTAGCGTATGAAAGATTCCGACGAAAACAGTCCGGGCTCTTTAAGCACGACTACTTTTCACCGGCGTAATTATGTATACGTGTGACATCAACTATGCTCGGATTCTGCCCTGGCGTTTTGGCTGTCATTGTATCTCGCGCCCACCACACAGAAAGTGCACTTATCATCCATCTATGCTTTATTTTTTGTTCTTTAGGCAAATGTACATACATACACGAATATAGTAATGGATATAGAAAGGTCCTGTTCACAAAAGCTGGTGATGTAGCGCTTGTGCGTACACCTCAGCACTAAAAGATCATCAAATATTCGAAGCGTAGAATATTCTTTTTCTTTTCTCGATTCGTTGGTTCATATATTTTTTTTCTCTTTTCACCTGTGTCGTAATTCAAAGTAAAAATCATCGTGTGTTACCTTTGCTTTTGGGGTTTACTCCACAGTTAGACAACTCTATGATCGATATATGCCTCCTTCGAAGGAATAACCCTGCGCTGGCATTTTCTTAGAGGTACTTACAGGAACAGCAGAACAATCGACTTTTCCTACCAGGGCAGAGATTTCGATAAGGTAATGATTCCGGCACACTATAAAACAATATGGACAGAAACCAAACCGAAGCCCAATGAACTCCTGACAGTACTCGACGTGAAGACCGTTGTTGGTAAGAAAAATTACCTAAGAGGCAACCAGTAAAAAATCGCTTATTGGAAGATTACATGCTTAGTTTCAGTAGTAGTAGCTACAATGAAATTACTCAACAAAAAGTCATGCCTGTGCAAAGCAACAAAAAGATTTCAAAAATACCACGCACAGGTAAACAAGGAGTCAAAAGAAAAAGTGGAACTTCATGTATAAATATGTAATACATACTAAAAGAAAGAAAGAATGCCACCGAAAGCAAGCTAAATCTGATTTTAAAAACATGTCTAAAGAAAAAAATTCAATGCAAAATAACTTTGCAAATTATTCAAGTTTGAAAATGTGGAGTAACAGCAAAAGCTAAAAAACTTGAATGTTATGATGAATCATACAACATTTTGAACAAAGCACAGAGACTCCATAAGAAAAAAAAATCCTATCAGCAAATCCTTGCATCAAGGCTTAAGTATGCAATAATGCGTCATTATAGTCAAACTTGAGAACCTCATTGAACCAACTAAAAAATAAATTATTATAGAAGTAATCCATCACTAAAAAAGCTTAAAGTTAGATGTGTATACAAGAAAAAATGCGAGAAATTGAGAAAAACTTCATTTCCTTCAAATACACCATCAAAATTTGGCTTATTGAATGCAGATGCTGCTCCATCTCAATCTCCAAGTCTTAGTGTAAGTTTTGGTGTGATTGACAATTCGACAATTCAAGGAATGTGCCAGAAAGTTTTGCAGAGTTGAACCAGTCACTAGTAGAGTTGAGATTATTTTTATTTTATTTTTTATATTGTTTAAATAAAATATTTAAGTTATACTTTTTTAATTTAAAAATAAATTAATTAATATTTATTACAATATTTCTTTTATATTTTCAATTTTTTCATTTAAAATGTACAGAATTTTGAACATGGGAAAAGTAGAGTTCAAACAACAATTGAAGAGTTGTGCAGGTCTACAGGCCATACCTATACACATTTGCAATTTCTTCAATACAAATCGAGAAAACATCCCCGAGCTGCGCACTCGCTCCACGAACGCTACGTGGCGAAGAAGCTGGCCAGAGCCATCGGCCGCTAAGCTGACGGCGTGTCCGTGGACGAGGTCTTTGCTTCGGAGAACAGAATTCTCCGAGACACTCGATTTTTCCACGGAGCAATCGCCGGCTCGGGGATTCGCAACCCCCGAGTCGAGTCGTTTTTCCACGTAGGACATAAGTAATTCAATATTGTATGTACTGAGAAAGCTAAAACGTCTGTTCGGTTTCAGAACCAGTGCAGTTCAGTTCCATCCGGTGATCGAAACAGATCACTTATAAGCTCAATTTATCAAATAAAATAGCAGATATACATAGAAACTTACAAAAATCCATTGTTAAATAAATACAAAAATGAAAATACACAAAACCCTCATACGCAGGCAGAAAACTTGGCCAAGTGGGTGTTGGAGGCATGTAAGCAGAAAATAAATGCTCTTAGATATCAAATTAAAAAAATTGTCAGAATAAGTGAAACCTATGAGGCTATGATAACCAAATGCAATGTTATTACAAATTCACAGGAAAAGTATAAAATTCTTACTGGTTAGAGTAAGTAATTATTTTCGGAGCTGCGCCAACAGATGGTCCTTGAATCTCCCCATAGAGGCTAGAGCTCTTAAAACACTGGGTATTTAAATTCTCGTCAGAATAATCGCTTGGATTGCTTGATTTAAATGCTACTAAAAATTGTACGAGATAAAACCTTCGAGCGTGCAATTAACTTGAATGAAGAACATGTGAATCATTACATGAATAATGGTAATGCTCGTAACCGGAGATCCATGCTACTTTGGTAATTTAACCGAAGTCGAAAAGTACCTGTGGAGTGGTTCTTGGTTGTTTTTGAATTTAAATTATATTTTTAGTTCTTTGAGGGGTTAAATGAGAAACAACACCATCAACGATGTAATTCTGGTTAGGAGTAAATACTCGAAGTATATTTTTTGATTTAACTTTTAAAAAATACATATCTATTGAGATTGAGTACAAAAACACTTCTTCAAATTAAAAAGTAAATCCGGGTGCCTGCTGTCTGAATAGTTTCTAAGCAATTCCAGTTTTTTCATCTCATTTTGTCGCGAAAAAAACACCATACACGAGTCTTTAAGAAAGCTTCAAGGTGTCGTCATTGGTTTCAACTTTCAACCAAGATGAACGGAAAAGCCGACATGACACCCGGAAAAATGAAACATTCAAATATACAGATAGTTATATATGTACATAGGTACTTTCAAGTCCAGGGTGAAGAAAGACTGTAGAATGTAGGTATTCGGGTAGGTAGATCGAAGCTCAATTGTCACTTTTTATTGCCGAGCACATGCCAGTACGTGTTGTTGACTACTTGAGTAGTAAGTATTATGAATAAGAATAACGAATGCAATCTTCAAAAAGAAATCACGCGGAAAAGATCGAAATGCTTCGAGATTATTAAAAACATAAGGGGACCTCATTTTCACCAAGAAATTTTGAATGACATCGGAGATATGCCGTACAGTATATTAATCGATGAAAGTACAGACATTTCAACAGTGAAAATATTGAGCATCGCAATAAGGTACGTCAGTTTGGAACTTGACGCAGCGTTCAATTGCACAGCTTCGATAATTGGCAAATGAAAACTCGAACGTACTGCACTCGTAGACTGTAGGTAGGTAGTAGGTATAGGTACCTCTACCTACTAAAATGTACTAATGTGAGAATAGCTAGTAGGCGTCGACAACGAATTCAGGTACAAATATTTATCATAGCCGAAACCCAATCCGTAATTATCCAGTCCCCAAAAATCGAGATCGTGTTTCCAGTACTGAGGCAAGTATCGGTGTTGCGCTCTAAAATACGGTCTGCTATGCGAACGATATCGACTACGGAATCGATAATCGTTGAATCGAGGATTATGCAAACTGTAGTGATTCAGACCGTACAGGCCGTACTTCAATTTGAGCAAATCTAAATCTAAATCGATATCGTCCAAATCCAAGTCTAGATCCAGGTCGACGTCGTAATGCAACGGAAACCATATCGGTTCGTGAAGATCGATCGAGTCCAGACCTATGTCCGTGTCGAGGTCGATGAAGCTGTACGACGACGAATAGTAACTGTCGTAATCGGACGCGTACTTGTATCGATATCCGATGGGCAACAGCGAGTCCAAGTCGCTGTCAAAACTGCTGTATCTAGCTATTTTACCACCCCCGGGGCTTCCGCTACGACTGCGACCCCGACTGCTGCTGCCACTCTTGGAAGGGAGCTTTTTCGGCGGCTTCGAAGATCCGCCTCCTGTAACAATCGTTTTACGATCAAGATCGCTTCACATTCAACGGTTTATTCGACATCGTGCACGATTTCGGGAGTGCCATAAGCGAGTATAAGTCAATATTATTTCTCTACCAAAATTATACATCAAATAGGTAAAGGGTCATACGACGTCAAATCGACCAAGAAGTTGAAGGGGGGGAGGGGGGTCAGTGATGTTTTTGACATTTTTCCTGAGAAAATACCTTCTGAAGGCATGATCAATGGCGCAGATCGCAGATCTCAAGCCCTTTTCAAAAGGCTGCTAGGGGGTGCCAAAGTTTTTGGTGAACTTGAAATATCATCTAGTTTAAATTTATTCAGATGCTTTAATTATTTTCCTGGCAAACGGATTTTTTTCGTATCTTTCTGAGAACAAATACGGATTTTTACTTTTTTTTGTTGGCAGCACTGGCGGTCAACTTTGGACATTTCAAGATGTTTTCGAAAGTATGAACGTGCAACCTTTTTTCAGCACCCCCCCCCCTCCAATTCAACAATTTTATAAATGAAAAAAAAACAGGGTTTCTGATGAAGTCAACACTTTTCCTTAGGCAGCTTTGAAATTACCCACTTTTAATAGCTCTCATCAGATATTTGAAAAAATGTATAAATGGAAGTGTCTTTATTCTTAAGAAATATGAAAAAATTGAAATTTTAGCATGTTCAATCCAAAAATTCGCATCGTCTTTCGTTTTTTTTTGTTGCAATTTCCAGCTTTTAACCTTTAAAAATTCAATTAATCAATTAATCAATCAATATTTACTCCCAAAAAAATACAATTTCGAAATCACAAAATATCCCCCCCCCCCCAATGGGCAATTACGCGAGCGAGTTATACTTATGATAAGGTGAAATTTTTGTGTTTTCGACTAACTAAGAAGCATTTACATATTTTCGGATTCCAATCCGATGAATTCGGTAAGATTACATATTTTCGGATTCCAATGTGATAAATCAGGTAAGAATAATGTTTATTTTCAGGTTCATAAATTAATTAAGAACAGTCGAGTATTTTGTGCACCTCAGCATACAAAATTCAAGAAGAGAAGAGAAGAGAACATTTTTTTGCTGAGTGAAGTGTAGGGGTAAATTTTTAAAAAAAAAAAGCTTTTGAAAGTTCACAATTTGTGAGGTATGTATTTGCAAGTCTTTAAAAATGAGAAAGCCTTTGCAAACGCCCTGAGGTTGTTGTTGGACGTCCCAGTTTTCATCATCACCCCTAAGCAAGAATATGCAGCAATCCCAACTACGACGAATTCAAAAATTGTAATATTTCTGACAAAGGTGCGTAAATCTAATCATTTTTCATTCCATAGGTTTGCGTCAAAAACAATCATTTTCAATGCAAGAAGTTTCAACACTCAAATTTCGTGTTTTAGGATGGTTTTGAAAGAATTTAGCAATTTTTTGCGCCATCTTTGGCAAATTTTTTGCGATTTTTGGTTTTAAAAAGATGCATTCGTGCTCTTGCAAGGGCGGAAATTTTTCATTTTTCCCAGCTAAAGACTACTTCTACAGAATTTTTTTCATCAGTAAGGTGGTGAAAAATGACATTTTTTCAAAATTTCACAAAAGGAGATAATGAATTGAAAATTCAAAAGTCATGATTTAAAAAAAAAAAAAAAGAAAAACAGGAAATTTTGATAAGAAATACTGAAAGCAGGATTAGCAACACTGTAAGACACCATGTGACAGAGGTGGGCATCGAGTAAATACTCGCAGGTGTAAAATATCCATAGGTAGATCTATAAGTATCACTTACGTGACGATGAAGATGACGAAGACGACGACGTAGATGATACAGAAGATGAAGAATTACTACTACCATGCAGAGGCTGCTCTGCGACAGATTTACTGCTAGTGGTGTTGTCTTTACTACTGCCACTACTACTACTATGCTCTGCTTGGGATACGGACAGTGCGAATACAGTTGCGACGGTTTGTAAGGCAACACATAATAACGATACGGTAGCAACTCGTTTCAACTGAACCAAACATAAATTGATGTACAAATTCAATAGCATGGTCGAGGCACAAATCTATTCGTATAATCTGCAATCAAGCATTCGCCGAGTCAAGCAGTGCAAAAACTTTTAGCCTGTTAACGTGAAAACTTCACCTCAATCTACCATACTCGAAACCAAAGTTAAAGCAACGACGAGAGCGTGGAATAAATAAAATAGCTGCAGTACGATGAAAAAGCACGAGCAGTGAGGGTGAAATACCAAGCTGATCTCGTAGCAAGCTATGCAAATGTGTAATATTCCCAGCTCCAGCATCCACTTTACATCGGTCAATCGCACCCAGACCCACACCATCACTACTGGGTTACTCACCATGGCGTTAATGCCAATGCCAATGGCGACGCCTAAAAGAAACAATTACAAATGGCGTAAAACACAATGTATTCGAGTATTATAATATGAAAAAGCACGAGTGCGAAAAACAAAATAACCAGACGTCGTGTCGCGAAAATGATTACCAGAGCATCTATCGCGATATCGATATCATCGCGCTAATTTATACCAATAATAATAATAGGTACTAATTAGTACTTCGCTCGTAGGCGGTGTTCGACGACCGTCTACCGAGAGCGGTAATAATTGGCGGCCAAAAGAAGATATTCGACCTCGGACTTGGGCGAATTTTTCTTCACAAAACAGTTCACTTCCGATATAAAAATATAGGCATTTAAGAGGAAATAACAGATCGGTGGCAGCAGCAGTAGCTTCATTCTAGTCCAATGTCATTCATCTTTTTACGCATCATCGATTAGTTGAACGCTTTCGTTTTTACACTCGGGTTAACGCACATAGTCTGCGTCTGCACTCTTCGTCTTCAACAAGTTATGCAGGTAAATACGATACCGTATTGCACGCATTATTGACTTGGTACGACGACCAGACACATAATTACAAGCTCAGCACGTCTGCAGTAAGAGTACTTTCAGAGGCACCACGTGTGCTTGGACTTCAAAGTTTTCCAATTTTTTAAAAATTGCCTTGGTGGAGACTGTTTTGGTCATTTTCTTCTGTTTTATTTTTTCAAAATTTTCATTTTTGTTCCTGTATTAATAAGGTATTCTTGTTCATTGTTTATTGAATTTAATTTTTATGCTTATGTTTCAATATTCGGGTGTTAATTTTTGTTTAATTTTTTTAATTCGATAAGATGAAACTGTGATAGCAACCTCAATTCTGATTTCGGTTCAGAGCAATATCACGCTCACGAACCAAATAATTAAGTAATTACCTCGAAGTTATCCATGGACCAATTTCCTGCATTATTCTAAGTTTCATATGTTATCAGCGATATAAGGAAAGCCCGGATTATGGGAGTTTTTTATTCGTTATCCGGCCACGAAAAAGCGACCCTCAATTGTGGCGACCAAGCTACCTACTCGCTCAGTAACCATGATTCTAGGGATGGCGATAGGGTACGACATAACTTGTCGAATCCTTAACATCATCGACAAGAAAATAAAATTCTGTCTCTTGGTTATACGTGTAGAGTTTTTTTTATATATTTTAGACTTAAGTGTGACTTGTTATAATTATTTTCAACAATTATAATCAAGTATTCGAATTTATCGTGTGTCCTTATTTCGCGTGTGAATTGACATAGGGTAAAAACGAAAACAAGACTTCTACCATAAAAATCATTTTCCAAATTTTTTTTTTGAAAATAAGGATAATTGTAATTCCGCGAAGGGATTACAAATAACGTATAATTTGGACCGACTGAAACAAGCGATGAAAGATTCGGAGTATTTTACGAGTAATGACACCGTTGTAAGTATAATTTATAATATTGCAAATATTACATAGGTAGCTCATACCTATTATCATAATTTCGAAATATGTATTTTACAAACGGATGTAATACCTACGTACAATTATTTTCAGGCAACGCCTATTTTGAACGAATTAGAGCCGCTAATCCAGGCCTCTCAACTACTACAGACTCGTAAAAACGACGAAGACATAAGCTGCATTTGCGAAACATTTTCGAAACTGAGCAAAATATGAAAATTTTTCCAATAGAAAAATATTCCATTTTCTTCAACCTTTTTTTCTTTTCTTTTCTTCAAATTTTCAAAATTTCTTGAAAAAATTAGAATTTTTCTAATAGAAAAATATTTCATTTTTCTTCAATTCTTTTTTAACTTTCTTCTTTTCTCAAATTTTCCAAACTTTTAGTGAAAAATTGAGATTTTTCAAATAAAAAAATTTTCTCATTTTCTTCAACTTTTTCAAATTTTGTTTACCATTAAATGATTGATTTTAAACATTTAAGTATGCAAGTAAATCGATCGAACTCTGATAAACTTTCTTTTTACCTTTTTTCATTTTTTTTTTTTAAACTTTTTTTAAATTTTTCATTTATTTTTTTCCCTTTTCTTTTCTCTTTTTCTCACTCTACACAAACAATCCAATGAATGACTTTCCAATAGAAAATCATCCATTGCTGATTATCTTTCAAAATTCTTAGTAAAAATAACAAACACTCAAGCCAACCTTACCAGCAATTTTTTCTTCAAAAATTCTTGGTCAGACAACCCAAAGACAACATAGCCAACGTAATATAGGTGCTGAATTACGCCCAATTACGAGTATGAGCATTGAGCAACTAGTCTAACCATATTACAGATTTGCACTTTCAATCGATGGAGGTCCTAAGTCATGAGAGTAGGAAAGATAAGAACTTTCGGACGCCTAGGTACTACTTACCTACCTACGGGATTAGGGACCTTTACTATACATTATACCTAATTACCTTATTTATCGAGTTTCATCATCATGGGCACCGTTTTTTCGCAAGATTTTAGAACATCTCTACTTTTATTAAAAATCATTGGCATTCACGACCCGAAGACCATCTATTTTTCGCTTTATAATAATATAGCATCGAAAACCGAAATGCTCGATTTTCAAACTGTGAAGGAAAATTTCCTCCAACTGGACCACAAGCGAGTGAATTTCAACCCCCAAATAAACGAAAAAATGAATCAATGAAACACTAGATACATAACGTGTGAAACAGAATCCAACCCACTCTACGCCATCTTCAAATTCCCAAAAACCCACCACAACTGTGCATAAATACTCGTATACTACTGAGCAATTCAAAAAGTTGAAAACCATAGAAAGAAGTACAGTGTACAAAGTGCGGAGATTACTTCCATAATGCCGAAAATTGTACCAACCCTGGTCGCTGCTGTTACAATTGTCATGAGTATGGTCATGAATCAACTGAGTGCCCGCAATCAAAACGTGGGTTTCAAAATATAAATGTACTTGTTACAAAATATGTGTCTTCAAATGTAAATTGTATACTGTGTGGTTAGGCAGGTTCCTAATTGTCTTTCCTGTTTCATCCCAATTCCCTGAGTTACTTTTCTAATAAAGTTCAATACTGGATTGCCGTAAGAAAAAAATTTTGGTATTGATACCAGCAGTTTCAGCTGTACATATATATTTTAATTACATGTTTACATTCCAGGTTTCTCGAAGTGCGACGGTCCATTACGTCAAGAACGGCAAAATACAAAACGGCCTGTTAGCCTGCAGGGAACAGCCTGTGCAAACGGCTGAAGCAGTCTCCAACTTTATACGTGATCTGTGCATAGAATTCGAAATTAATCCCGACAACGTTATATCTGTTACTACCGACAACGCGCGCGCAATGACGTTGGCGCAAGAACGTATTTGATACCAGCAGTTTCAGCTGTACATATATTTTAATTACATGTTTACATTCCAGGTTTCTCGAACCTATTACTAGAAAATACATAACATCAACGATGACTGATCATGATCTACTCGTATATGTATCATTGTACTTCCCAAATAAATATTTGTCATAACATGCCAAACCTCCTTATAATACTGTAAGTGATGCTTCAATTTAGTTGAACACTCAAAATAGTTACATCTACGGAGTTACGTTTCATAAACAATAAACATAGGGTATCTAAGTGACTCCTTGCGAGGATGACGACGATTCGATTTTTATTTCTAAACGGAATAATTTATACCTTTATAAAAATAGGGGAATGCAATGATAAAACTGGCAGCTTCAGATTAGGGTACAACCGGGTACGAGCAGAAAAAAACGTAAGGTAAGCAAGTTGCCAATCTTGAAAATTGAAGTGGTAAAATACGTTTTCAAAATCCAAGAGCCAAAATCCAATTTTGACCATAGGGGTGGGTAGTACTTTGAAAAATGAACAAAATTGCCTATTACGACTTTTTGCCAAACTTGGAAATTGAAGGCGCTACAAATGATATTTATTTTCGAAAAACCGCGACGAAAAAAATAAATGCGGAAATGAATACTACGTCAAAAAACAAACAACTTTTGTCATGATCAGCATTTTCTTACTCTAAAATTTGAAAACTTTTTGAAGCCCAAAAATTGTAAATTTAAAGAAATTTTCAGCAAATTAAAAATTGTTAAGCTTCAAAAACGTTTCAAATTTTATAGAGTAAGAAAAAAAAATGATCATAACAGAATTTGTTCATTTTTTAAGGTAGTTGTCATTCTGTTTTTTTTCATCACGATTTTTTGAAATTAGAATTCATTTGTGACCCCTTCAATTTGCAAGTTAGGCAAAAAATAATAGATAATGTCGTCAATTTTTTCAAGTACTACCGACTTCCCCTCCCTCATGTTCAAAATTGGATTTTTGACTCTTGGATTTTAAAAACGTACTTTTCCCCTTCAATTTTGAAGAAAGGCCACACCTTCACATGACCTTTTTCCTTAGTCGTACCCGGTTGCATCCAAATTTGAAGTTTGAACCAGCATTTCCCGGACACCATGTATAAAAATGCTCCATTACCGTTTTACATATTTCATTATGTTAAAATATTAAACTCTGCTACCATAAGAGCAAGGTATGGAATATTTGAGTTTTCATGATGTGAAGCGGTTAGCAAACATACAAAGTTTGCTAATTCATCGTGTACGTATACAAAGAAATGACGTTCGAAACCAGAAAATCGAAACATTATTCTTGAAAGGTTGAAATTGCTTGAGTCAAAATAAACGTCTTTTGAATCCTGAAAATTTGGAAATTCATCATGAAAGACTGAAGCTGTCTCAAAAACAACGTCTTTCTAAACCGGGAAATGTATTAATTCATCAAGAAAGACTAGAATTGTCCCAAAAACAACGTTTTTGTTATGCAAACAATTATTGACTCATCGAGAAAGACTGAAATTTTCCCAAAAAAAACGTCTCTCAAAAGTGAAAAATTTGAAAATTCATCAAGAAAGACGTAAATTGATTAATAAAAGAGAAAGACTTTTAATCCGGGAAATTCAAAAGTTCGCCGAACAAGTCAAAGATTGAATGAAAGAAACGATTATCTAATTCTAAAAAATTAATGCAGCATAATGAACGTCTTAGAATAAATCAAAAAATAGGATCGGAGAATCCAACAAGAAAAGAAGAGCAATTTAAAATAATATTTAATAATTAAATACGAGTATGTACTAATTAAATTTTCAAGTTGAATAAATTTCAAGTCATTATAACATGAAAAAAATAATGAAGAGAAAATTGATGAAAAATGAAAATTATGAGGAAGTACATAAGGAGAATTATTCTAGATACTATTTTTCGCATATAAAACATTTGCAAACGAACATCCGACACGGGCGATGGAATTGACGTAAGTTTCATCTTAGTATTTAAAAATTCGAGTATTAAAATTTTTGAAACTCGGTTTCATTGTGTGATACTCGTATCACTTTATTAAACTGAGTATCTTAAACTGGAACATTTTTATCATTTTTCAGAGTTGGAGGTAAAACATTCAATGTAACGTTCCCCAAAAAGGGCTACGCGTTATGGAATGTGAATGAGAAGGCGCCCAAACCCGAAATATTGAATTTTAAATTTCATCCGGTGAAAAATAATAAATTTAATTCGAAGACACAAATTTTCTTCTACAACGACGAATACGGATTAGGTATGCACATAACTTATTTATGTAGATTTTGTTATACTTGTACGTGCTAATTTAACTAATTTTTTACATGTTTACAGTGATGCATTATGCCTGTCCAAAAAAAAGATGTAATTTTATCGCCCCCACTCGACGTTCCCTGGACACCCATATGCAAAAAAAAGCGAACAAGGATGCACCAATGCATTTTGATATTCAACTTTTGGCGGAAAACACAACAGCTTCGAAGCCTCAATGTAGCAAACGTAAGACAACGAGTACCGAGTCGGGAGGTTCATCGAAAAGAAAACATACGAGATTCTTAGTTCCTATTTTTTTTCAAACTGAGTTTGCAGGTAATTTTGAATTTTTCAGGGTGTCCACTCATTTCTGGAAATGATTTTCCCTGACTTTTCCAGGTTTTCCAGACCAATTTTTCCATTTTTCCAGACTATTTTTCTCAATTTCCTATGCTCATCCCGCACTTTAATTAAAAAAAAAATTTGGGGGGGGGGGTAATTTTTTTTCATAAGCTTCTCTTCGAACTGGATACTTCTTCGGATATAAAAAACAGCTCAACTTTGATTATTAACTTTTCTAATTAAAAATAAATAAAACATACATCAAGTTTGGCCAATTGATAAAATACCTATGTATTCATATAACTTCTGAAAATTTTTCTTTTCTTTTTTTGATTTTTGAAGGCCTCAAAATGTGAAATTTGTTCATCTTAAAATGAGAGACAAATTGGCCCGAGCGAAGCGAGGGCGAGATCTTTTGAAAATTTTCATTTCAAGATGCCTGAAAACGAGTTTTTTTTTTTGAATGCGAGGAGTGTTTATTTTTTGGTTTTTTAAATTTTAATATTGGAATGGATGTTTTTTTGAAGGAAGTTTACTCTTGAAAAAGAAACGAGAACAGGCTCGAGCGAAGCGAGGGCGGAAGCTTCTGAGAATTTGAGTTTCGAGAGTCATAAAAACGAGGTTTTTTTATGTGAGGACGAGTAGCTTTTTTTTGGCTTTTAAAATTTCAGAATATTTGAATTATGTTTGGTTTTTTTAGTGAGGACGGAGTAGCTTTTTTTTTGGCTTTTAAAATTTTAGAATATTTGAATTATGTTTTTTTTTTTTTTTGAAGGAAGTTGATTTTGAAAAATAAAACAGAACAGGCCCAAGCGAGGGCGAAAGCTCTTGTAAATTTGTATGTATTTCGAGATGCTTAAGAACGATGTTTTTTTCGTGAGGAGTTCATTTTTTGGCATAAAAACTTGATTTTTATAATCTAGAGATTTTCATGTTGCCTTTGAAAAAGAAAAGAAGCCCGAGCGAAGCGAGGGCAAAAGCTTTTGAAAATTTGCGTTTCGAGAAGTGAAAAACAGTGTTTTTCTTTCATCACAGGTCCTTATTCAGAATTTTCAATTGATCGTTTTTTCGAAATTCCAGGGATTTTGCGTGAAAATTACGAAATTCCCTGACTTTTCCAGACCGACCAAATTCCCTGACTTTTCCAGGTTTTCCAGGTTTTCCAGACCTGTGGACACCCTGTTTTTAATACTTGGACTGGGTTTCCGTTCCCTATATTTTTTTTGCTCAATTTTTATTTATTTTTTTTTTTTTCAAACTGAGTTTGAAGGTAATTTTTAATTTTTAATACTTGGACTGGGTTTCCGTTCCCTGTATTGTTTTTTTTTTGTTCAATTTTTAGTTCCTTTTTTTTCAAACTGTATATAATTAAAGTTTCTAACGAATAACACCGGTTTTTTTTGTTGGTTTTTCTCGATAATTGTTTTTTGGTTTTTTTTGTGAATATATTTTTGTTAATAAAATTATTAAACGTCATTTTGTTGCGTTCATTTTTTTGTTGTTTTATTTACTGAGATCGTATTGCCTAATGAACAGTTTAAAATTTTGGCGATTCTGATACTCGTATCGTTAGGTATATGAAACTCGGTATCTGATACCAAGTGTCAATTGTCGATACTAGTTTCAAAAATTTGAAAATTTCAAACGGCTTTTGCGAGCCTATGCGCGCCGAATTTGGCCTTTACAACCCGAAATTCGGTTTCCTCGCTAAATTTCCTATCGGAAAAGTGATTTTATTCAGTTTTTCCACGGCCTTTGGCTAATCGAGCATTTTTTGGTAGAAGTTCCAATATTTTTTCAAGTACTCTAGCTTGCTTTGTTGGCTAAAAATGCTCGATCAGCCAAAGGCCGTGGAAAAAAGTTGGGGACTCCTCGGATTCGTTTTCAGGACATCAAAATGGACCAGTATACCAAAAATCAGCTTGCCGCCTAGAGATTCACTATAGCCCCTATTTTTTTGCTAAAGTTACTGGACTAGAATCAAATTGATGAAAAATTGAATGGAATTGTAAAAAATTATTTTGATTTAGTGCTTGTTGTGGTCGATTACGGTTTAAACTTTCAGTGAAGTTTTATGCTGAGGAATGTTAAAAATCCAAAAATCAATTTGCTGGCTGATTATATTGCTGTGATTGAGGGAGCTAATATGAAAAAACTTCTCTACCAAGTTCGTTGCCATTCTCATCATTTTGCTAGTCAAACGTAGTGTGTCGCAGTGCACCGCTACAATACGTCAATCGAGAAAAGAAAGTTGCGTTTAATTTGCGGTCAACTCCAATCGCGAGTGCATCAACAGCGTCATAATCATCGATACCTCGTCGTTGAAATCGAAACGTACAAATGGTATTATAGATCCAGCGCTAGGTAGTCAAGTACATAGTACATACAACATTACTTACAACTTATTTTTCATATCCAATACTCGAAACGTAGGTATACAAGCGGGAAAAAACTGGGGATTTTGAAAATCAAAGAATTAAAGAGAAAATTTCAGACAAATTTTGATCGACAATTCGGTAATTTTCGTACATTCACCATTTCGCACATTCAACAAAATCAGGTTCACTTAAACAGATTAATTCACCAATTATCATTAACAATTTTCAATTTGAATCAATTTCTGTTTTTGTTTTTGGTCCAATGTTATTACCGGTGCGATTTGTTTTTCTCTAATCAAAGTACTGAACCTACTTTGAAGAGGGATTGCTTTTCTATGTCCTCTGTCCAATTATCCAAATTTCATTCCATTCGCAGACTATCATGTGTGCGGAGGAAGGGGGGATCCCTCGTAAGTAGTAAGTAGCTAATAGCAATACCTATCGTAAGTACTCGTATCCAGTGTTACTCAAGAGTAAACAATCAATGAGCGGTGAAGATGAACGTCACCAACGCCACGCGCTGCCAGTAAATGCAAAATGCAAACAAACCACGGCGACGCAACGAGCGAATAAGCACCTAAAATAAATACTCGATGACGATGATGATGATGATGAAAAAAAAGTACTTAGAGAAATTAAAATGTTACGCCGGCGTAACGAGATGTTCGAATTAACAATCGGTGGTAATTATATAATTGATGCGCGGTGATTATGCTTTCTTTCGTCACTTCAAATACCTCTACCTATCTACTTGTCTTAATTCATTCGCAATGAAATGGGTATCGAGCATCGACTGCCGATTTTTCAAACGGCCGTACTCGCCGTACTTGTGTAAAGTGCGACTGCCGACTTGAAGTACCTATCGCCTTTCTTCTAATGTTCGAGTTTTCCTTGGTTCAAAATCAGTTTCCGCAATTTCGCCCCTCGTTTTGTTGTTTTTTCGCTCTCTTTTTTTGATCTGTTTTGGTGCGCGCTACAGCCACTGACTGGTACAGCCAGTCGGATAATTATCGCATACACACACGTTCAATTATCGTGCCATATGCCCCGGTGCCCCGGTTCGATGATTGACCACCGTATTCCTACCAACGTATTATGAGACTACTGGTGAGTATATCTCTATTGTACTTTTATTCACTTACTTGGGGCATTTTTCGCTACTCAAAGTCAACCGAGCCACGACTGACGTAAACAACGGGTATCTCGAGTCGAATGGAAATGGCTACAGAATTACAGCTCACAGAATCATCGAAAATTGACTTGCTTACGAGAGCAATAATCGTACTGTTATTGATAATACATAATACATAATTACATACTGATAGTTCTAAAGAAATTGAAAGTAGTGCTTTTAGGGACAAAATTAAAGATGTGTTCTCATACGATATAAGTAAACAGGAATAAAAGTATCTGCAAGTATAGAAAAATTGATCATTTTAAACCACAATTCACTCGTTTGTTCTCTCATTTTAAAAAAATGCAATCTATTCTTTCATTTTTTTTCATTGTTTTTCATTGTTTTTCACGAATTTTTCAATTCAATTAAAGAGCCAATAATAATGCAACTTTTCTGAAAAAAGTGAATTTCACGATAAATTCCCAAAACCACATCACATTTTTCAAGTCTAATTTTCAGGGTCACGTATTTTGACTTTCAAGCACTCGCAGGAAGGGCTACAATAATTTTTTCTTCAAGGCAGAGACCCAGAGTTCGATTGACATTCAAAAAAATTGACGTAGGTCTAGCTAAACACATAATTTTTCTTCCAGCGAAAACATTTGTCCATAAAAACGTATAAAAAATCAAATTGCTCGCTGTCCACTATACATTAAAAATGTGACGTAATACTGCCCACCCAAGTTTTTCGTTTTCTGTCATTTTACAAAATGCTATTCAAGAAACTTTGTAACGCGAGTCGTATTTTTGACTTCTGTTTGACATTTAGTTGCCGATGGCTTACACAATAGCGTTCGTAATGGAAAGTGCCACCTACGCGGATGGAAAACCATCAAATCCGGACAAAAATTTCACCTATCGTTTACTGGAAGTAGACGTAGAACAAGGTAAAGTAGTAGATGTTGCATAAGTAATAAATAAAGTACCTACTAGCTGGTAGCTAGTTAACTATAATCAACGATCTGCGACGTGCTAGCATCACGCCACCCGAAATTTCCATCTGTGTAAAAATCATCAAATTCGTAGTAACTGAGAGGAGCGAAAAATAACCATTGCAGATAGACAGACTCGTAGAAAAATAATACACTATCGTAAGACGACGAAAAATTCTTTCTACTGTATTCTTACACATCTTCTCATCTTTAGTATCGTTAGCTAATATTGTTGCATTTTTCTTCAGAGGAACATTTTCGATCGAGAATCGAGAGGGAATTTCGGCTAAAGATTTCCACCACAGCGCTACCTTCGATTATAATCAACTCTTTTCGAGACTGAAAATTGAGCCAAAAAATTTGTTTATTAAAATTGCTGTTTTTAAATGAAGTTTTCCGACTGATTCGAGGTCACTGAAGCACAAAAATAACGTTCAAATTGCACCTCGGATCAAAGTTTTCGAGGAACAGAAATTTTTGTCGAGGAAAAATCTCGACTATTCAAAGTTTCAGTGAAAAAGGAGCGATCAGCACACAAAATGAACGGTCGTAGTGTCTATCAAATTACAAAAAAAAAAAACTAAAATTGCGTACTTTTTTAGCACGAGTAATTTTTTCGTACATAATCATTTAAAATAGTATAAATTTGATTCGTCCTCTTCCCCCCCCCCCCGAAAAAATATCAACATAGAAACAAATATCGGTCACAAAAATTGATTTTTTGGAGTTGGTATAGGTAGAGGAACTGAAATTCAAAATCACAAATTTACACCTTTTCTCGTTTTTTGTGTTCTTTTTTCGACTTTTGATCATTGAAAATTAAATCTGAAAAACAGAAGAGAACATCTTGTTGCCCAAGCGAAGCGAGGGCGCAAAATTTCTGGAAAATTTTCAATTTTGCCTGAAAATTCACAATTTATGAATGAGAAAAAAAATCACTCATTTCGAAAATTTCGTATAGACTTCCACAATATTAGACAACTCTCGTGAATTTTTAAAAATGTTGGCGGTTTTTCGTAATTTGAATCGATTTTCGAATTACGTATTTACTTTTTTCAGCCGATAAGACACCACGCTGCTGTGTGCGATAATCGTATTACTGTTTTTTGTTTCGCAGATAGTCAAGCACACACACGACCGGCAACCAACGATTACGCCGACAATTCGTACCAGCAAAGCATTATTCCACGACGAACGCACCCGGCTTACGCAGCAGCTGCCGGGAGCAACGGCAAACAGGACGATGACCAAGACCGAGACGACGTAAAAGCGGCCAGGATAACGACGACGAAATCAAAAACATCCCACGACAGGAGACCGACACGTACTGGTAACCAATGGTCATCGGCGAAAACTGAAATTCCGGACGATTTCCAAAGAGAAATATCGCAATTGCGAATACCGAGACGCGTGAACAAGAAGAAAAAATCAAAATCGTCTTCGAAAAAGCGCCGTCAACAGAAGACGAACGCCGACTCGGACAGCTACCTGGGCGCAGATATGAATCTGGAGGACATTGACATGGACGTGAACGTAGACATGGATCTGGACGTAGGCGAAGAGATAAAACTCGGCACCGACGACGTTGACCCTGACAAAGATGGAGACAGCGGCAACGACGACGGCGAAAATAAAAACAAAAACACCGGTCAAAAGTACAGCAAGGGTCGAAAACGGCGCCGGCGCAAAAAGCCCAAGACTAAGGCCAAAGCAAAAGAGAACCGTAACCGCGACAGCAGCGCCAGTAGCAGCAATGCCGCCGCCGATGAAGAAGATGACAATAACAGTAACAGCGCAAACGGTGAAGGCGGCGGCAACGGCGACGACGACGATGAAAATAACCACCAGGAAGAGGAGGAAGAGGTAGAAGAGAAAAAAGAAAAGGTTCATAAAGTGACCATAAAAAAGAAGAGGCCTTACGTGAACTCGACTAAATCAACATCGGGTGACACAGGTGGAGACACCGGCTCGGCTACCAAACAGAACGGCACGCCGATTAGGCATTCTCATTCGCACGATTTTTCAAAATTTCCTTACCAAAACGTGATCGGCATCACGCCTAATCGGAATAATAAAGGCAATACAAAATCGAACGCGCAAACTGTCGGTAGCGGGACTGGCAGCAGTGGCGTTAGCAACATGGTCAGCGCCAACGCTGCCGCGGCCGCGGCCCTCAAAGCGTTGCAAAAGCAGAAAAACAATGGCGGCACTCGGCAGCCTCACCAAACCACTAAGCCAGTCAGACCACTTATATCGCAAGAAAACGCCGCTGCCATGGCGCTGAATCCCAACCATCAAGAGAACGCTGGCGGTATAGCCGACAATTCAGCTATTCGCAAAGGTATAAAGCCTCGAGACGTGAATCTGATTCTGAGAACGAAGAATTCGCCTCGAATACTGATCCGCCGTTACAAACCGCTGTTCGGCGCGTACCCTGTAGGTGTAGGTTTGAATTTGCTAGGACAGCGTAAACTTTTGGGCGTTGGGGTTTATCATCGACCTCGTAAGACGCGCAAAAAGGCTTGCAAAAAATGCAAGAAAAGACGCGGCAAGCATAAATTTTACGGCAATACGTATCCGGCTTTGGCATCTGACGTTGAGACGATACATGCGCCAACGACTTGTGCTCCTCATACGAACGGTCAACATTTTTCCAACGGAGCATTCGGCAACGGGTTCTCGGCATCGCCATCGCCACTACAGTCGACGTCTGCTTTCGGCGGCGGCGCAGTGAATCCGTGGTACGCCATCAGCGGTGGTCAGTCGTCACCATTTGGCGGCGGCGATGACGACGGCGGCAGCAGTAACCCATTTTCACCGTATCGCTATTCTCCGAACAGATTCGAGTACGTAGACGAGAACGTAATATCGCCGAGATTACCGTCGCAACCGGTCAACACGTATCTTCGCATGCCTTTGGCGTCGTTCGGTGGAGGAGGGGCCAACGGCGGCGGCGTCGTCGAGGGCAGCGCACGCAGCAATAATAATGGTAACAGCAACGATGACGACACCAAAGGCGCCGACGTATACGAAACGTTGCCCTTATTGTACAGCACCGAACCGCCGGTTCAAATCGACAGCAGTAATCAGGCGCTGGCGGTGGCTACTCGCAAAGAACCGGAGCAGGAGGAGGAGAATCAAGGCGGCGACGAAGGACAAACTGCCGCAGAGGAAGATGACCAGCAGCAGCAGCAGCGGCGACGGCGCAAGAAACCGCAACGAGGTAAGAAAACGGCGGCCGAATCGTCACCGGTTTACGAGGTCCACGAAACTGAATACGAACCGGTCACCGGGCATGAAAATGTCGAAGACTTGGCCGCAGTTCACCAAGTGGAAACCGACGCCAGTCTGTTTCTCGACGAACAAGGCGATCATCCGCACAATTCGCGGCGGACTCAAGATGTTGAAAATGACGCCTCGGCCGCTGACCAACACAACCAACAAATCGCTGCCGCTGAACCGGAGGAAAAAGAAGATGAAGAATTCCAAGACTACGACTACTTCGATAATAACGATGCGCAACAAGAACCAGCCAAAGAGCAACGAGATGACGACGCTGAAGAAGATCAAGCCGACGATCAAGAAGACCAGCAGCAACAACAGGAGTACGTTGACGACGGCGACAGCAACAGCGAAGGAAATGGCGATACCGATAGCGACGTCGAGAATGAAATTGAAAACGAAAATGCGCAGTCTGCCAAACTATTCGATATTCCCAACGCTGATCAATGGTCTTACGAAATGAGCGAAAGCGAGTCAAAATGAATAGGATGATGCATAGTGGGCATAAAATATCTATGTGCGAGCGGTACGACAATCTGTTCTTTCGCTGCTAACATCCGATACTGGTGTACTCGCAATCACAGTCGTGGTATAGACAGCTACTCTTGCCTCTTTTGTATTGATGACGACGTTCCTTAACACCGATTTTCTTGTACATACATAATATTAATAGACACGTGAGCTACCTTTCAAAGGTATGCAGTAAGTGAAGAAGAAGAATATTAAATGACAAAACAACTTTTCAATACCAAGGTGCAGGTATCTGCGCTGGCCAAAGCACCAGAAGAAGCAGCCGTGATACTGCTCAGTAAAAATTCAACTTGTTGCTTTTTTGTATTTACCTAATAGCGTATCTAAGTATAGCGGTCTAGATAGTTACATATCATTTTAATAAATTCAATACAATTTTTTATCAATTTCAAACGAATTCGACGATTTATTGAGTATTGATACTCGTAATAGTTATGAACGCTAGTGAAGAAACAAAAAATAGATACAAGCAGGTAAATAACGATTTTAAGATAGGTAATCTCGGGTTAAACACCTTCACCAAAAATTATTTAAAAAATAATAGTTGAATATGCTTCGACGCCTACGCAGACAACGTAACCAGAAGTGGGCTTTAGCACCAAAAAAAAACATCTATTAAACGAAGTGATCATCGCAATACAAAAACCGTAAATCGTAAATGTAAGTGAATACTAAATTCATCTTATGTATAGATGAATACAATTTTATTACATACATATTCGTGGTAACCTATTACAGACGACGACAACGACTTGGGAACAGAAGAATTGGCACGAATGTTAGACAACTGTACACTAGTGGTGTCGATTACAAATCGATTTTTCACCGATTTTTTTGGAATTATTATTTTTCGAAGAGAATCGATTTTTTTCAGTTTTTCGATTTTTTTTTCACTGAAAGCCAAAATCTTGCTGTTAAAAAAAAAATTCTACCTCGCGGCTTCTCAATCTCAACTCCCGCGTAAAGTGATATGCTACAGCTCTTATGAATTGTGAAATGGAAAATTAAATTAAATTGGAAATGGAATTTCTTTTTGATAGTGCGTAAATGCGTATTTAATTTCGAAAAATGTAAAAACATTTCTTTAATGTGTTATTATAAGTTCAATTTTTTTGATTTCTATTGGTGTACTCATAAATTTCGCGGTCTCGATATCCGCAAGGAAGTATTATGAAAGATTAAATAGCCTAGATGCAAAATGCACCATTTGTGCAGAAATTGTTCGTTATAACGGCAATACTACAGAATCAAAAAAAAACTATTCCAGCAATTGATACAATGTCGCCACAGCAACAAGTAAGTCATTTTTCGAATATGTACGTGATGATTTCTTGCATGCATACGAATTGTAATGTGCAATGTGCATCATCTTTACACTTTTCTAGGAGAAAGCCACCCAGCTTTTTTGTAAACATATATACAACTCAGGAACGCCATTCATCCGGAGCGAACATCCGAACTTGATAAAGTTATTAAAATATTTGAGGCCGTCATTCAAACCGTCAAATTGAAAATTAGTTGCCGGAAACCTTCTTAATAAAGAATATGATGATCTCAAAAAAGTAATAGAATCCAAAATAGAAGCATCGTCTTATTATACTTTACAGTTGGATAGCTGGACTAATGTCAGGTGAGTATCATTTATCAGTTTTATTCAGCAAATTTTATACGTAGTAATTATCTAACCGAGAATTTTTCGTGATTTTTATTTCTACATAATTATGTAGCAACGATTCTGTTACGCATATCGTTATGCACCTTGGAAGCGAATGTAAACCTGTGTTTTTGTACGGCGAACTATCACAAGAAAATCGGCAGGACACAGCTAAGTACACGGTTGCTGTGATGAAGAAAGCGATCTATCAAAAAATATGATAGTGATAAGATCAACGGTATCGTCACTGATAACCATATTGTAATGGCGAATGCCGGAGAACAAATTGAAAGGATGTATCCAAATACTGTGCACATCCGATGCTCATGTCATTCGATTCATCTGTTGATGGGTAAAGTAGTAGAAGCCAGCGCCTCCCAACTCTGTATACAGCAATGTAAGGATGTTGTTAAATCCATCAAAAACAACCATTACGTAAGAACAACTGATCGACAACTTGTCTCATTCGAAGTAGTAAAGGAAGCTAAACTGAGACGAACCAATGGAGAATCGATCAGAAGTATAGCCAGAGATTTCGACATGAACGAATGCACCTTGAGAAAAAGATAACAATTTATTGGTAGATATCTGTGTTCTTGCTTTTTACGTGTATAAGTGAGTAATAAATTGAATTCTCAGTAATAATTACAATGTGGGTACATATTCCCAGGTGAAACATCGAATAAACTTGGCCGATTTCGTGATGTGTTTTCATTGGAACAAGAACGGCAAAGTTCGAGCTTATGAAAGCCATGAAAAGTCATTTGGAGAATATTGCCAACGAATGGAAAATCGTTGATGATGAAAAAGTATTTTTGGAATATACGCATTCTTGGTCAAAGTAAGTAATTTTATTCCGTTATTGTTGTTTGTTATTTGTTATCTAGTGCGTAGTTTATACTGTTATTTGATCTCTTTGCAGAATTTTTAAAATTCAAAAACTTTCGTTAATTTTCTCATTTTTTTGTTTCATTAATTTTTCAATTTTAATGATTTGCCCTAGTGATGCCCGTGCTAGGAATAATATTAGTGAACTAATTTTATGAGAAAACATCACATTATTTGAGACGATTTAAGGTAAAAACGTTCCAATCGTGATGAAATAAGTAATTTTATTCGGTTTTTACGGGTATGTTTCGTAAAATGAATACTACAACGATTATTGTTGTAATAGCCGACAACATGACTAAGTTGAAAATTATCTAAAACCACCAGACTCACAAAGAGCGTGTTAAATTTTTCACTTGCATTACAAACAATATGGTGGTTTGGCAGACATAGTTTTCAGATGTTAGTTTGTAATAAAATTTTCATTTTGAAATTAAAATGGATTTTTAAAAATATTTGGTAAAAATGAGACAACATTTTTATTTATTCCAGCGACAATGGTCAGGATTACGACTCAAGAAGTCTAGAGTACAAAAAATGGTATGCCGTGTAATTTTTAGGATCCAACTGAAGTTAATAATATGGTGTTTGTGAAATTCAAAATGGGCAATCGCAAACTGATGCTAGCTGCCCTATTTTTGTTCGGATTTTCTCCTCATTCTCATTTCTTCTCTGCACACTTTTCGCGTCGAAATTTATTACTTTCTGAATGGAACTAAGGTACGCCATGTATATTTAGCTTGCACTATAGTTTCATTCAAAAAGTAATAAATTTCGACGCGAAAAAACGACGAGGGGAGAGTGGAAGAAGATGAGAAACCAACAAAAATACCTACTATACGATAATTCCGTCAATGTATAGTACAGTCTAGAGTCATTTCTATGCAAATTGCAACGGCGCGCATCATATCCTCGAAGGAAGCTCGGCGAGCGTGTTCGCACACACACATTAAACAGAGTACTTGTTTTACATAAAAGAAATACTTATCTAGCCAATAAATTCCGTTAATGGTTCGCGTACACAGAGAGCGAATGCAATGTGGCAAAAAAACTATAAGGAAGCTCGTGACCCTGATAAGTTGAAAAGTTCAAGTTCCGTTATATTCGACAAATAAATAACCCCGCCGCCGAGTCGGGAAACCGACGAAAAATATACATATACCCGGAATAGGGTATTTTTTCACGATTAATCGCATCATTCACCCTTCAGTGTATCGTGGCGGTTTCTTTAGCAGCACGACTGACTCGAGGTGTTCCATTCGTCCGCCAAGCTATCAGTCCCTCCCTCCTTTCGTTTTGGACCCAATCAATGAGTGATTCCACATTTTTGTCTTGGTCAGACTAGTGAAAAAAATATACGAGTATCAGGAATGGTGCTGAAAGGACAGTAGGCCTTGTAATAATGAATAGAAATTGGGACAGGGCTCCATCAAGAGCATTGCCCAAGTCAGAGTGAAAGAAAATTCTCAGAGGAAAAAGCTGGTTAAAAAAATTGAGAAAAAGACCCCGCTGAATCAGCAAAACCAACAAAATGAAAATTCGCTGCTCAACATATTTCTCAAATAGCTAAACTCGAAAAAATTCACCAAATTTCAACGAGCACTTTTCTCAGGCGAACATATACGTAGTCTCACGCTCCTACACGAGGAATAGCACGCGATAAACCATCTCTGAAAAATTTTCATCTCACAGACTATAAAATCAAATAACGTGGGAAAAAAGCGAAGAAAAATTCTTCGAGTATAGTACGTATTTGGATGTTTGCGTACATAAGCAAATTCCATAATACACCGAAAGCTACATTATAAATCTTAATGAATGTTCCAGAGAGATGAAACGTTTTCGTAGGCTTAGGCTTATAACATCCACAGTCTAATTGTTGATGCAACGGGTTAAAACACGTGACAGTATGGTTTGTGTGTGAGAGTAACTCGTACATACATTTATTACACACTACGCAGTTTTTTTTTCTTCCCTACAGCTACCCTATCTCTACACTGCTGTACAACGATGCTGTTTAGTGTCTGTGTCATCTGACAAAATGCGAGATTTATAACTTTCAAATGCCAACGCACATACAAAAGAAGCTTTCTTCTCTTTTTTTTTTTTTCAGTAACGCTGAACAAGTTCCTTCTTTTCCTATCTCAGATTTCGAATTCGAAGAGGAAAAGAAAAACAGAAGAAAAAAATAATCTCGGGAACGTATGTAGCAGACAATCGGTCGTCCTACTCAATAATCTGGCTCAATCAGAATATGAATAAGAAAACTAAGGTATCGTATAGTGAGTATGTCGATTTTGCAAGTTAACAGACGTTGAACGAAGATACTCGCGACTGGAAAAAGAAGCACTCGCTCTCGTGTGGGCCGTAGAAAGGTTCCACAATTATCTGTATGGACGCCATTTCCAGCTCATTACCGATAATAAGCCAATCCAGTTGATTCCAACATCGAGCGATTTGAATCAGAGCCATGCGAGTACAACGATGACATCTTTGTTTACAAGGATACGATTTCGAACTAGTTCACGAAGTGGGTAAAAATAACATCGCAGATCCGCTAAGTCGACTCGTATCCGGCGCCGAGTGACCCTACATTTGATCAAGTAAACTAATAAATTAACTTTTCAGAAATTTTCGAACAATAACAATCGAAGTGATGATTATCGAGATACATGAGAGTTAAACACTACTCATTCGAGTGATGTGCAGCGGAATCGTCAGCTAAGAGATATCGAAAGCCTCGTATCGATTCGTAAGTCAATTCTTCGCTCAGTAACTTCATGGTTTAAATAATTAATAAATCAGTGAAAGGCCATTCATATTGTTGTTGTGACAGAAACTTTGTTCTATACTCGAAAAAAAAACCAGAAAACTCGAAACTGCTACTAATGTTAAAACCCACACCGATATCATTAAGACATGCAGAGAAGCTTGGTTCGTTGTTACTCATATTAAACCCACACATAATGAGAAGCTTCTGATTAGATGATATTGTAGAATAACTCGTGAAAATTATCTTCAAAAACACCAATTCTTGAAAATATGTATTTCCCTATCAAAGACAATTACTCGTGACTTCCATCATTCAATATGGGAGGATTTTTACACAATAAACCAAAATGGTCATATCCCATAGAAAAAAACAAACGCGTTATGCTCAAATTGGAAACACGAAAGCTCAAAATTCTATTTTTTTGAAAATTACTCCCGCTTTAATTTTTTAATAAAAGAACAAATTTGACTTCAAGAGGGATCAATTTATAAATTGGAGGTTTTTCAAACAAATTCCAATGACTTTATGACCTTTTAATCCATGTTGTCAAAAAAGATTAACTTAGGTTTGAAACTTCTACACACTGATCACTCAGGTTTTTCTCGTTTTCATGAATAGTGTAATTTCAAGGAGGAAAGGGGGAATGTAAAATCCTTGAATTTCATTTTTTTTGAGATTTAATATGTTTTAAGTACCAAGTACCCCAACGAAGTTCAACTTGGAATAAGTGGTACCCTACTTGAGTATGCCAAGTAAATAATTTTTGGAAAAAACGTAAAAAAATGTATTAGGGCACTCGATATTTACTGAAGGTCACAGAGGAGCTGAAGTCTCAAATTTTGAGACAATTTTTTTTTCAGTGATCAGTTTGGAAATGATTCAAATTTAAAACTCTCAGTGTTTCAAGTTACCCACGCTTACAGTAAGTTTGAAATTCAACTTACGTTAGATAAGTAAGTAAAATTTTTTGTGCTGAACGCTAGAAAAATTTCATCATGTGAGGATTTATCACTTCGGAGTTTATGATATTCTAACAGAAATTCTGTCAATTTTTTTATAACTTTCAAGTGGTTTTCTATGAAAATTTTACAGTTTAAATGAGTATTTTTGCGATATTCTGAAATTTTTACAATGATTCCTCAATTTTTATGCAATTTAAACAATTTTTAAGGCATTTCAACAAATTCAAAAATTTTTGAGCAATTTTCTCAAAATTTTGGCTCAATTACGCTTATTTCTTCACCAATCTATGGTGAATTTCCGCAAGTAGGAGGTCAATTCCACAATAAGTTTTTATAACACCTACTTTCTGCATTTTTTGACAAATATCTTACAATTTTGAGAACATTGATTTTTTTTGGTAATTGCGTTCAATTTTTGGCCAAAAATACGGTTTATTGATGACCAAGTAGACATTTCGTTATAAAAATCTAGGAAGGTAGCTAGGTACATATCATCACTGTTACACTAATGTTTACAAATTAAATTTCATTTTTCAAGTATTTTTTTTAAATAATATACGTGTGACGAAATTTATAGCCATTTCCTACAAAAAAAAAAAGTCGAGCCTTTGCCATCTTTTTTATATTTTTTTGACAGGCATGGCATGATCAACTGATTTATAATCAATAATGATCAAAAAGGTGTGGCTTCTTTGCCATCTTTTCTATTTTTCTTCGACAGGCATGCCATGATCAACTAATTTACAATCAATAATGATCAAAAAGGTGTGGCTTCTTGGCCATCTTGATTTTTTTCTTCTCTTTTCGACAGGCATGGCAACAACTAATTTTTACAATCAATAATGATAAAAAAGATGTGGCTTCTTTACCATCTTTTCTATTTTTCTTCGACAGGCATGCCATGATCAACTAATTCACAATCAATAATGACCAAAAAGGTGTGGCTTCTTGGCCATCTTGATTTTTTTTCTTCTCATTTCGACAGGCATGGCAACAACTAATTTTTACAATCAATAATGATCAAAAAGGTGTGGCTTCTTTACCATCTTTTCTATTTTTCTTCGACAGGCATGCCATGATCAACTAATTTACAATCAATAATGATCAAAAAGCTGTGGCTTTTATACCATCTTTATACTTTTTTTCTATATAAAATATGTGATTTTTGTTCATTTTCAATTTTACTCCTGCAAAAGATATCATGTACATATGAAATAAATTTAGAACAGTTATTTCAAGATAAGCGTGGCTTTCGTCATTTTCATTCAATTTACGAAAAATTTTGTGGCTTTTGCCATCTTGTTATCTTTTTTCTTTTTTTCATTCTCAATTTTACGATTTTTCTATTTCTGAGATGAAAAATTTCAAGTCCTGATCTCTTTTCATCGACACAGTAATTTTTCAATAATCTGACAAGAACCTGAAGAACCAGTTCACCAATGTCGTTCAAAATCATTCGAATGAAAATATTCGTCAAGATGAGAGACATTAATATAACGAAAAATAAGCGACGCGTAAAACAATCAGTACCTGAATAATATATTTTTCCTCGCAATTAACAGCCATACACAAGAACGAATTCCTCATGTTGATCGCAGCTGCTGGAGACGATTACGTTTCCAGAGCACCAGCTAAGTGAAATGAATAAAATCATTCACACACACAAAAAAAAAAAAAAAAAAAAACAAAGTAACTCAAAGAATCAAACACGTTTTAATGATTTACTGATGAAATATACTCAATCATCCGACGATCAACTTCATTTCTGATCGTTGACAATAAGCCACTTGAAAAGCATACGCCCAGTTCAACGTACATTTATTTGGTCAGCCAGATACAAATTGTACTGCTGACTTATTAATACCTATAGATTATAGTTAGAATTGACGATGCAACCCATCTGCACATAACAGTAAGAACAAACTCAAATTCGAGTTCTTGAGCAAGTAATGAGTACATGTGTAGTTTGGAAACTCCAGAACGTCATCGTCTCGGTCACTGGATCAGTAAGTAAGGATTCGAGGAAAGATTGTTTAAACATGATACAGAAAATTGTTTTTACAAAACGTCAACTCAAATTTCAAAACTGAAATACTGCTGTTAACAAGCACATTAAGCAAACTGGTTCGAATCAGAAGACAGGTGTCATCGATTATCTACTGTGAGATCAAAATTTATGTTTTTTCCCGTAAAGTTCGTAACCAAAAAAAAAAAAAAAAGCATTAGTAATAATACCACCTTTTTAATTTTCTTCATTCCCAAAATCAAAAGATTAGATGAAAAACATTTGAATTTATGGGTTTTTCCCACAATGTCAATAACCAAAAAAATTATAATGAAACGTGAGGGTATTATACCATCTTTTCCATTTTTATCGTTTATAAAATCAAAGATGAGACTAAAAAACAAACACATCTGCTCTTACGAGATCATTTATTCATTTTTTTCATTTTTCACAATAGTGACTTAAACCATGCAGGAGAAAATAACTGAGAACTTGCACCAAAAATTGAGATCGAAATATTCAATTCAAGTTTCAAAGTTTCACGAAATAATTAAAAAGGAATAATGTAGCTAGGTTCATTTTTTCGTCATACGAATCAAGTAGCTAGTAAGTAGGAAGGCGGTAATTGAGAATCAGTGATTTTATGATATGTACCTTGAAAACCAGTACCTATGCGCCCAGTCTGTTTGCATATGTGCAGCAGCATTTTTTTCCAAAGGAATGAAAATAATAATAATAATAAGACATTTTTTTTCGTTGTTTCTCCTCTTCATTTATCAACGATTTTGATAGTGAAGCCTTCAACTGGAGAAAATTCAATTTTTTGTTTCAACTCTGTTTTTATTTTTCAGATAGTTTGAAATTATGTATAAAAGAAAAACATCGAAAGGTGGTCGCGACCACAATACCTTTGAACAAGCCATAAACTTGGTTGAGAGTAAACAGGTAATCATTTATATGTACCTACAGCTTTCTGTTAAATTTTTAAAAAGAAATAAAAATTCGTTTTCACACTCGTACATCCACGTGTAGATGATGAAGAAATGGTTGAGAAATTGAGCATTGTTCATATTCTGAATTCTGGTTTTGGTGGTTTCAAGTCCTGTTTTATGCTGTAATTTTCAAGTATTACAAAAAAAGTCGAAATATGGAATATTGATTGCGTTTTCTAATTGCTGAGAAGAAGAAGGGTGAAGGATGAAATTCGCGATCATTGATTCCAATTAATTACGTTACAAAAATTAAATTTCTTGAATCTTTTTTGCGTCTTTTAAGCAGGCATCTTTTTCAAATATTGAGAGAATCTATGGCATTTTTCCTTTTAAACGATTCATTTATGTATCGAATGTCGATGAACTTATGCTATGCTTATGCATGCAACTAAGGACCGAACAGTTATCTCCAGCTAAATACACAAAAACTGTTGAATTCAAGTTTACAGTCTATCTTTTTCAGGTAAGCCTATTAACTGTCCAAAAGCCCCTTCATACCAAATTTTCATTTCAATTTTCATATAATGGATTCGTTTTCGACGCCACACTGGTGATTCATTTGCAAAAAATCTCCATTTTTACCCAGAAAAACACTTCGGACAAATAAATTGTAGGTATTATACAAATAACAATAAAACAGTTCAAAAAATATGAAAATGCACTGCTACGAACAGCGAGGTAAGTCATGTACTTGGGCCTTTCTGAAGAATTTTGAGTACAAAATTTTACTCATAATTATACGTATAAATATCCAATTTCAATTATTCAAAACAACAGGTCAATTGAATGCAATCGTTGTCTTGACATCATGGCTGGGATACCAGAAGAAAATGAAAACGCCGAATGAATTTGCGTGACGAGGTAGAGAATAGAGATGAAGTCAAATATCAGAAAATCAAGGAAAGAGAAACAAAAAAATTAGAAATCAAAAAATAAATCTGAAATCAACTTGAAAAGTAGTTAATTAATCGCCTGTTTTTACAATTTCGTATCCGTTAAGGCATTGTGTGCCGAAACGTAGTGTAATGTATTCAATTTTTCGTAAAAATATGTGTTTTACTGCAAAAATTGAAATACTTGATTTTTTAAAAATAATTTTTTCAAACTTTTTCGTGGTAAATTAATTACAATTCAATTTAATTTTTCAATAATAAATTTCATCAATTCAGTGTTAACTTGAGTAGGTAGTAACACGTAGTGTGATAAGCATCAAGTAGAGATCTAAGTGGTGAATACTTTACGAGTATCATACCCTCTGATGTGCTCCATCATCATTGTGTTCAGACCTAGATTAAGCCACCCAAAAAAGAAGGCCTACCAGTAATTTTTTGAATTTTTCAAGTTTTGAGGTGCCAAAGGGAACACAGAGGGGCGGAAACCAAAAAATGTACCACTGCAGTTATTTGTATACTCTATGTATGTAGATGTACCAAACCCCAGAACAATGTTGTTAGTGAAGTTGTCATAACAGTTCAACATCTTTAAATATTCTTTTCTTTAAATTAATGTGCAGGTACAGATGAAGTGAAGATACATTAGAGAAACCTTACCTGAGGATAATCCCCACATCAATTCTTATATTGGTAGAGGTGACATTTACAAATGCAAGATCACCCTTCCCGAAATTATCGAACCTTTGTTAAAACCTTAACATTTTTTAATGATCATAACTGCGACTGAAGCTGTGTATATTCAGGGTCAGGAGATCAAAAAGAAGAGAATTTGGTCCAAATTGACCAAAAATACGAATCATGCAAGTATGTGAGCACTAACAGCGAGCAGTTGAATATAGTAAGTAATCATTTAATGTTCCTCACTGGGTGTATGGAGATGCACGTTAATACATTGAAACTTAGTGTGCTAGACAACAAAATCTGACTTGAAACTTATCAGTACTTATTTTATTGGCCCATGGAAAAATTTAGAAACACTTGAAAATTTTATGCAGTCCAAGCTTTCTTGTGACATCACAACCTTCTCAAAATTCAAATTACTTCGACTCAATTACAAAATTTTCCATCAAAATTTATCCTCAAACTCTAGTTACTGATTTCAATTCATAGGCTTTCAATATATTCATAGATTAAAGATTGAATATTGGGAAGGCATGTTGTCGCCGGGGTACTTTATTGGTAAACCAAGTGATAATGCAGTATATGTTAATTTTCTATAATTTAAACTTCGATTATTTTGTTCAATCGTCTGTATATACATATTTATAGTATAGATGTGCCAATCGAATGCTTATTTTTACAATTTTTTCACTTATACACCCTATGGGGTAAAAATAGTGATATTTTACTATTCGCAGATAAAGTAGTGCGCCAGGTTGTATAATAACCAAATTGTTTTCTACCTGAAGTCAACTTTCCTTGTCTTGATCTTTCTATCATTATTGTGTTATATTTGTGCATACCTACTAATAAAGTAATTTACGTTCATGTTCTATTATTTCTTGTTGCATTGCATTTCCATAGGCTATGTAATATTTTTCAGTGTTCTTGGTTTTACAGGTTGTTAAAATGAATCGTAATAATTTGAAAATCAAAAGACCCCGAACGAAGAACGTTAAAGTACATTTGCTACTTTACTCAATTTTCAAAATAATTTCTCTGCTTTCTAATGTGGTAAGGTGTATGTTTATATGCATTCCTTTGTTTTTTCAGAAATCTGATCGTGTTACGGAACTAGAAGAAGTGGCCGCATCTCTACACGCATCCGAACAAGCATCTTTCAGATATATTGTATCAGAACTAGAGAAGGTAGAAGCCAAACACAAAAATCAAGTAATACCATCTTTATTTCAGTATTTCTTTTCTCATTTTCTTTTTTTTTTTTGTTAAAATCTTTAAAAATATACTACATAGAAGTCAACTCTTTTGCAAGTTGACAGTGTATTTACGGCGGGCTGGTTATGTTATTTCATTAGCGTAATTTCAGCCAATAGGCGAAGCTACCTTCTTGAAAAATTGCCAGCCAATAGCTACGGAAGTGATTTTGTTTTTTTTTTTTTGTGATAGCCAAAAGCTAATCGATTGGCTGGAAACCCTTGCTCTAAAACTTGCAAATGAACCCCAGCTGGGCCAGACACCATATCGACAGACTTATTATTCAGCACTGGTCGAGCATGAAATCGCCATTACAGACCTCCCCCTTCCCATTCCCCTCCACGCCGCGATTCTTGAGTTGATTTTTTTTCTTTCATTTTTTGAAAATTCCAAAAATCAGATTGAAATTGAAACACCCTGGCTGAGTCATTGAGATTCTAGTAGGTAATAAAAAGAAAAAAGGTACATACGAAAAGTACGCCTGTCCATTACAACAGACGAATTTTATCAAATCTATCTTCACATGCTTATGTCAAAATGCTTTCATTTCTCAGTAGAGCAACCTTTTTCCATGATAGGTATACATAAAAAAAATGAATAAATTAAAAAAGAGCACCAATCAAAAAAATCAATCGTAGGTTTCTGGGATTAATCATTCAACGTTCGCTCAAATGGGTTTAAAATCTCTAGCATTTTTATTTATTCATCGATAAATAATAACTGAATAGATTCTAGCTTTTTATCGAAAATTCCGAAACCACGAGCTTTTTTTTTGGAAAATTAAAGAGATGTTTTAGCTGAAACTTTGATATGCATTTTTAATCCTGTTATTTGTTTACTGTTACGTTTTTGTATTTCTTTCAATTTTTTTTGTACGTTCTGTTTTTAAATAAAGTGTGGTGTTTCATAGTCATTCTAAATTTGATGTTTGCAAAGCTAAAATTCAAAGAGGAGCGATGGTTTCTCCACATGCTGCCAAAACAAAATTATAAGGAAGGTCTCATCAAGAATTCTCACCAACGAACTCCACTCTAGAATCGGATTGTAACATTACAACCCGAATCATTGCATTTGTGAACAAAGTTTGTATGAATTTGAAGTGAAAATGCTTCACAACTACAGCAGCCTCCCACTATAAGGTTGATTTCTGTATAAACTTGGCCCCTAGCCCATTTTTCCACATTATCACGCGTATTCCAGCGTACCTACAAAGTGTCAGTGGTGGTCGCGGTTTCCCAGCCACATTACATAAATAAACCCAACAAACGCAACTCGTCAAAAATAGATAAACCTTGGCTGGTGAAATTCGCCGTTTTGCGAGTAGCTTAGCAAACTCTAGAGAGCTATCGAATGCTGGAAGTATTTTTACCGACTCGATGGTAACCACCTCGACGCATCGGTCAGGCACCTGCGATAATTCCTCCCGCGAGACGTCTACACACACATATAGCCTAGCCGCCCCGTATACTTTCGCAAAATTACACCGATGGGAGAAAAGGTTAGTTTGTTTTTTTCCCGGCTAGTTAGACACATACTACACACGGGCCCGAAACGTATAGACTGGGAATTAAAACACCTCTCTTATAACGCCTGTTGATCGCGGTTGCGCTCTTGAACAGCATCGGATGCGGAAAAAGCTCGGCGAGCAGTAATTAAAATGAGAGTCGGCAAAAAAAGAGTGCCTACTCGATGTTAATAAGACTTGGAAGAAAAAACGAAAGTAAGTAAAGTAAAAGTATATGTAGAAAAGACATTAAACCTAATACGAAAAGTTGCAGAGAGGGGTAAAAACTTTGTTCATTTTTCAAGTACCTAATATAAATATTGTACGAATGTCTAACGACGACCACAGCCTAACCATAAAGCAAGCTTCTTTTATGCGTTTAGTTCGCGTCAGGGATTTTGTTGCAACAAAATGTCGTAAAATGCTGACCGTCGTTTCTACTTCACCAAGAGGTTTTTCCTCATTTGTTGTTCGGAAGGTTTTTTTTCGACTATGTCGACGTGTAATTTACACTCAAGATTATTCTGGCTCGCATTTCACGACTTTCATGTTACCTTTCTGTTCATTTTGGTTCATTAGATTTCTAAATCAGTAATTTGAAACAGAAATCAATTACAATGTCATTAACACAGCAAAGACTCAAACTGCCTTATGTCTCCAATGTACACACATAGGAGATTAATGAAATATATCAAATCTTAAATTGATGTTATCAAGGTGTATTGTGCAATGATGCCAGGTAATCAACTTGAATGCTTAGTTTCTTCAACTGTGAAAATCAGGATCCCAATTTTTTAACCTCTCGGTATACTTCGTATTTATCTACTACTGGAAGTAATTCGAAAGTTGATTCTTCCAAATTGAATTCCCTTTTCATACATAGGTATGTATCTAGTGCTGGAATTTGCAAAGCATGGTTCAACTTGCAAAGATCTTTGTAGGACTAGTTCACATAGACACGGTAGTTTATTCTCGTACATTTTATTAGCCTGCTATATCTTGCAAACGCAAATAAAAAATAATGCAGTATTTCTAAAAAAATCAGTTTCAATTCCATATTTATGCACTATGAAAATAATACAGCGGCTAAAAAATCCGTATTCCGATTTTCACATTTCGAGAAGTTTCAGTATTTTGTAAAAAAAAAAAATCAAAAAATGAGCCTCCTAGAAAAAACCTAATGACATTAAGTACTAAGTCGATTGGAAATTTAATTCTCTACAATTTTGGTCAGGTGTAATTTTTTTGAAGGATGCTTCATTTCGCCTCCAGGTCGACTTTCATGAAACTCAGTTTGCAAATTTTACAAAAGTTCACTTCAATAAAATCGATCTGGAGGCGATATGAAGCATCCTACAAAACAATGACACTTGACCAACATTGTAGAGGATGAAATTTCCAATCGTCATAATGTCATTAGTTTTTTTTCTAAAATGCGTACTTTTAGATTTTCTTTTACAAAAAAATTAAACTTTTTGAAATGTGAAAATCGGGATGCTGACTTTTCAGCCACTCAAATTTACAAAACTTGAGAAACTCCATTTTTCGAAATTTTTTCTGTTTTTGAAAAAATGGTTTTCAACGAAAAATTGAAAATGACGATTAAATCTGCCGAGATACCAGCGACGCGACCCGATACAAAGTTGGGGCTGAACCAGGTTTTGGTTCCAGTCTAACCCCAAGTGCAGCATGCGACCTAAATTCGGGGTATCAGGCAGCTTGCCTAATAAAATATAATGTTTCCTGAAGCGGCGATATTGGCAGCAACGGAGGTAAAGTATATGCTTGTTATAATTGTTTTCACGAAAGACTTACATCTGCCTTTTGGAAGCAATACGTCTGAACAACTCTCTGGTTTTCTTTCTAAAGTACGAACTCATGATTATGGATTCAGCTACGAGCTCAACAGGTAAAAAAATCACTCAAATTGCATCACATTTTCGCGGAGTATTCAAAAAACAAACGTAAAGAATCCTCTGTTTACAAAAGGATTGAACTTGAGAGCTTTGAGAGCTTTTCACACATGGCCCAGTTGGTGATGTTCCCCACGTACCTAACACGTTACCTTTAAAAATCATCGTATACTCTTCAGTTCAATTATAAATTTAAAATCAGTTATATTCGGGTGAATTTTAATCCGTTCAAGTTTCAATGTTTCAAGTGTTTTCGGATTTCACCTTATGTTCTATTTGAATAACAGTACTCATCTGTGTGGACCATATTCCAGATTTGCCTATAGGATTAGAAATGTTATTGCTAGGTATGCTGGAAGTGCACATGATTCGTTTGTGCAAAAATATTCCAGCATCAAGGGACCAATCGCAAGATGAATACCAGCATGGGAATGAGAACCAATGGCTACTTGCTGACTCTGTTCACCAGCATCAACAGCTCCTAATTCGAGTGGTGGAATTAGCTGTCTGACTTAAAACAGGTTGGATATTGGCCGGTGGATTTATGATGGAAGCACTAGTCAATTCAATTCAGTATGGAGGCATTACGTTGCCAACTCATTGCATTGAAACAGCACCTCGTTATGATTTTTGCATTGAAACAGCACCTCGTTATGATTAAGTACTCACTTTTATATTGACCTAGTAAATTGTATTTTGCTTTACCAAATTTTGGTCAAGTATATGCGGCAATTTCATTGACAAGTACGAATTATCGCGACGCATGCATAATTATTTCATACAGAGATAGGAAGACAGACGCAGCGACAAGACGAGGTCACGTGAACGGTGGTGCACACTGCAAAGGCTACAAAAGCAAGTACGCTGCTTATTTACGATGCCAGTGGAAGGATCAAGGTATATAAGCCTATTAGCATGTAAGTTGGAATTAATTTGTTTTATCCCAAGATGAAACTTTAGTCGTAAGAATTAGAATTAAGGAAATTCAAGCTAAAATCAAGATGTAATCGGGTTATTGTTATTTTACCACCTCGCAAAACGCAGTGATTAGGCAATCTCTATCAACTATGCAATGCACAAGCGAATAATGTGCAGGCGCTACGCTGCGCAGCCGATTCGTCGTATTTTACGATTTATTGTTAGGTAGTCGATTTTCGAAGGCGAATACCTATTGAGTAGGTAATCAAGTAGCCCATTTACCGCAGTATGAGAAACACCCAGGTCTGGTCACGTCATTTGTCATTCTCATTTCATACCGTAGGCCTAATCAGTAATCCCAAATTCCCAGTCCCAACTCGCCAGTGGCATGAATTTCCAAATTCATTCGCGTAACTGGAATAACTACTCGTATGATGAGACAGAAAAGAGACAAGCGAGAAACGCATAGGCGGCGATAGGTTCGATTTTTATTTGTAGATACAAACACGTATTATGACAAGTTGGTACATATACGAGTAGGTAAACGCAAATCGCTATACGCTGACAACATCCTACTCATTTGTACGTAGTACATACATATGTACAAAATTGAAAGTACATCGTAATTGGGTAGATAGATAGATACTACGTAAGACAACACAACGCACCAACGAAAAGGTTTGGGTCATGGGTTTGGGCTTCGCAAATTGGCGAATTGATAAATTGACGAATTCACGATAAACCCGAATAAAAGTCGGTACTGTTTTGACCATACGACGACGGAAGATTATGTTCTCGAGCCTTGTTATTATTGGAAGCCATCTTGTCGGTAATATGGATGTCTTCGAAATATTCCACGTTCCAGAAGCGTACTTTGTTATCGATGGATGCGGATGCCAGCAAAGTACCGTCCGCGTTTATATCGATACATTCGACTGTGCCACCATGCTGACCAACGATACCGACGTGCCTCATCGGGAATAAATTTGTTGCTCTGAAATTATCACTCATTGTTAACTTTCCGCCGAATTCCGCAATAAATTTAAACATTCGATCAGCCGATTGATGTTTCAGCTTTTTTAAAAAGTGTGTGATAAGGCGAGTAGTTGAAAAATGGAAACGGTAATTCTCACCTTAATAAACCATCGTCCATGCCAGTAACGACGATATTCTCGGTAACTGGTATCATGCAGTTGATGGCGTGCTTTTTGTCATCCACACCCGGAAATTCGTCGTTCCACGATGAAAACTCGCCCCAACTGTACATCAGCAGAGCACCCGTCGTCGTACCCACTGCCAATTTAGTGTTGGAGCAAAATAAATCGCTGCAAGTCAATTCGGCATCGTATGGCTGAGACTGGGACAAAAAAAATTGTGAACTATCGCTAACGGAAGTAGTAGGTATGTACGAGTATGTACAAGTAAGCGTAAGATTGCCTGATTGAACCTAGACCTACATCTAGACTACTACTCAGTACTCACTTTGTTGGCGAGTTTTCTACTGTTCATATTGATGACGCTGACCACTCCATCTCCGGCTGTACACACCAGAGTGCTAGCTTCGTCCAAGCATTTCAACGAACTCACGTAGTCGGCTCCAACTTTCAACGAAAATACCTGCTCTCTTCTGCGTTTATCCCACACTGTGCAGCATGCGCAAAATGCAAAATGTATACTACTAGTACTTGTACATACAATGTACCTATGTACATACATTACAGCTACGAGTACATACGCGAATACTCACATTTCACATGTCCTTCGTCATCGCCAGTAGAAAATAAATTATCGTTTATCACCAGTAAGGAATAAATCGGATGACTGAAATTCCAAAGTAGCGTTAGATTAAACGAAAAATAAAATTGCGGCGTGGCGCGGCGTACAAAGTTTACTACGTAGTCGTACATACATAGTAGGGTGAGTCAGGTTTATATAGAAAAAATTTCTCATCACTTTTTCGAAGTCTTAACCCTTAAAAATGTTCATTCATGTCTAAAAAAACGTCATACGAGTACTATAAAATTTCATCTCAAAAATACACTGGTGACGACGCAAGAGAAACTTGAAATTTGTTCAATTTCAAATAAAGCCCATCTACTGACTACAGAAGAATATAATAATATGTACTCGTATTTCAAAAAAAATTATAGAACTTCACGCTCGTCGTTGCAAGTCTCCAAAAAAGTGATCAGCAAAGCAAAGTAAGGCGATTGGATCATTTGTGGATAATTTAGACAACTTGTTCGACGTTGCTCACAAGAACGCTTCAACACAGGCTTATGAAGAAGATCGAAAGTTTTTGTTAGCTCAACGTGAGAAAGGCAGGCGTGGTGGAATGACTTCAGTTGATATGAAATTAGCTTTGGAGGAGGAGAAAAAAGAGAAAAGGTTGGTTTCACGTCAGAAAAAAAAATCTGTACGAAGAGAAAAAAGCCAATTACGAAAAAAGAGTAAATAAAACGAAATTTATGCTTTTATCAGATCTGCAAGTTTCTTTGGGAAAATGTGATGATACGAGTACTAACAATGGCAAATCTTCTGCATCAAGATGCAATAATAGTGTCATAGCGTTAGATCGTACAAATACTACCAATCGAAATGCGACGTTTATTGTATCTGTTGTTGCCCAGGCATTAGGTCATTCTTTAAACGATATATCGTGTAGTGCTTCGCATATTCAAGACTCAAGTGCATTCTCACCTGCTGGAAACCAAATTAGGCAAAGAACTTGGAAATACCGTCTGTCGACATCACATTTTAGAATTGATTCCAAGCAAGGTGTTTAATATGCTGTTCGGACCATCGAGTGGACCAGAAATCCAAATATTCAAACGGTTTCAAAAGCATTAAAATGAACATTTTAAGCGGGTAAGACTTCAACATTTTGAAAAAAAAAAATGCAACCTGACTCACCGGGTACATAGGTAGGTATCTATCTACTCGTACGTAGGTATAGTACATAAATGTACTTGAGAACTCAACTTTTTCTCCGCAAAATTTCGAAACGCCTTACACTCTCGCAAGAAATGTTGCAGTATAAACTACGATATGCCATCCTACACTCAGATATCGTATTACCAGGTAATAGTACATAGGTATTTTAGGCGCAGAAAAAGTTAAGCCAATGAAGCGCCATGCCATTTGTTACAATCAGTCTATAGCCCATAACGATAGCGATAACTACGGCGAAGCAACCTACACCTAGACATCAGTACTAGAGGGCTAGGCAGTAAGTCGCCGTAGGCACTCACCTATGAGCGTCATCAAAAACGTTCTTGAATTTGCCAGAATTCGCGTCAGCCACTATAATACATTTATCGTCGGAAATGGAGTATATAGATTCTCCTTGGTCGTCGAACTCGATGCGTCTGCAACTGCCCATATGAGCCGAGTACTTTAAAGCGACTTGAGTGTTTTCTACATCGTAACTGTACCTATAATCCCATCCAATACATACACATATGTACAATAGATTAAGGTATAACTCGTAGAACTGGCACCTTACGTAAGTGCAGCGTTGCGAAAACGGAAAACAAAACCAAACGATATTTTTTTGGATTTTTTTGAAACATAACGTTGAACGAAAACTTTAAAATGGTACCGTGAAATTTTTTCGTTATCTCGTTTTTTTTCCTTCTAAGGCCAGAAATAGTTATCTAAAATGCAGGAAAAATGGATTTTGAACTCTGAGAACACCATCAGTCAAATTTGAAAGAAAATAAAAAAAATAATGAATAAGGAAAGATAATGTTATTACTTAAACAAAACGAAAACGTTATTTTTAGTAACCAAACAACAAACTGTAACTTGACACAACTCAATTATTCCCAAAACCAAAACAACAACGCTGCATAAGTGCAAAGATAAGTAGGAATTGTACATATTTTTTTGATTTGCTACTTACAAATAGATGTCACCTTCGGCAGTTGCGACGGCGATTATATCGTGCGTTGGCGAAAACGATATGTCTGTTACTGCATCGTCATTCAGAATATCGGGTGGTTGTAATTTTTTCGAATTGGCGCCATTTCTCAGCATCAACAAAATATCATCCGATGAGCTTTCCGCGTTTGATCGCGTTTCTCGCCCAATTCGAAGCGATTTAACGCTGTCTGTTTCGGATTCGGCATTAGCGTCGCCATCGGCATCCGCATCATTGTCGTTGTCATTGTTCGGCGAGTAATCAGAATCGGAATCGGATTCTGAATCCGCATCCGAATCAGAGAAATCATCGTTGCTCGTTTCTGCTTCGGCTTCCGGTTCTGGTTCCAGAGCATTATTACCGACCACCGGTTCGATCACCGCTACTCCGTCGTCGTCGTCCAACAGTTCGTTTTGAACGTCATCCACCTCATCGTCTTCATCTTCTCTTCTGAAGGATGTCTTTTCCATGCCCATTATCAATCTAGCAACAACACCACTGTTTTATTAAATTTGGTTAAAGGCGCAAATAAACTCGCATGACGCATACCCGCCGCACATACGCAGCTGTCAGGTGTGTATCTTAAGTACAATCTATTATACATTTTTTTTGACCAATTAGTTTAACACCCACCCTAGCAAAAAAAATTTCAGAAGTCCTGGATAACTGTTTAAGAAAAATACTAAATTTTCAACAACCTTCAGAACAAGCAGGCTGACCATTTATTCACCATAAATTTACTAAAGCCTAGTACACATGATCCAATATATTTGACAAACTCGATTTGTCAAATCAAATTGAATTTATCAAACATATTTAGTTGTGTGGACGCTCTGATGATGTCTTTCTCAAATTTTTAACGTTTTGTTGATCGGAGACATCATAGACACCAACTCTGAAGATAATTCTGAGAATATAAATAATTTCTATTTTCAGAATTGGTGTCACCAATCAACAAAACGTTGAAAATTTGAAAAAAAAATGAGATCATCAGAGCGTTTACATGATCTAATATATATGACTTTCCATGTAACCAAATATATGTGATAAATTTCATCCAATTTGACAAACCTGGTTTGTCAAATATATTGGATACGTGTGTGCCAGGCTTAATAGAAAAGACCCAAGAATATCAAACAGACCTCCATCTTACTTTCATTGATTGAAAAAAGCTTTTGATTCTATAAAAATCATGAAGGGACCTTTTAAATTGGAAAACAAAAGCAGAATTTTCAACAGCTGCATTATTCCAACAATTACTTATAGAGCTCAAACCTGGACCCTGCAAAGGCGGAGGTCAGCAGCTCGGCCAGGGGCACCTCGCGACTTGGCCCACTTGGATAACATAATGCGAGGGAACGCGGAACTCGGCAATAACAACAGAGGTGAAATCTTCTACCGGGGCAGAGTGGGAAACCACTCTGTCGTGGTTGACAAATGCTTTGGAAAATAAACTTAGAGCTCAAACCTGGACCCTGCAAAGGCGGAGGTCAGCAGCTCGGCCAGGGGCACCTCGCGACTTGGCCCACTTGGACAACATAATGCGAGGGAACGCGGGACTCGGCAATAACAACAGAGGTGAAATCTTCTACCGGGGCAGAGTGGGAAACCACTCTGTCGTGTTTGACAAATGCTTTGGAAAATAAACTAAAAACAGCGGAAAATGCAATGCATCGCTCAATGATAGGAATACAAAAAACGGACAAAATTCCTACAAAAGTAATAAGAAATAGGCTAAAACTCAATAAAAATATTTTGGTAGAAAGGAGAAGGAAAATTTGGGATTGGGCGGGTCACATCGTGAGGTTTACAATGAACGATGGACCAGGGCAATAAATTATTGGGTACCATACTCGAAACGTAAACATGGCAGGCCAAAGGCGAGATGGAGGGACATAATCTACAATTTCATTTACTATAGTCATTATGAAGAGGTAGCTCGTGACCGTACCGAGTGGCAGCGCTTGAGAGAGACCATTGCCCATAATATGGGCATAGAACTGTAAGTTATTATTGTAAACTAATGTATGTAATGATGCTTTCTCATTTACTTAAATGATTGTAATGTAGTTCTGATAAAGACTATTTGATTGATTGATTGATTATACATTTTTAGGATGATTTGTAGGGTTAGCAAATTGAATTGCTTTGATGAGTGTGATATGGTACCTTGCCCAATTGACTCAATCACAAAAAAGTTGAGCTTTAGATAAAAAGTTTTGTTGGAAAATGATAGTTTCCAAAACGCACAAATGTTGCATTTCCAACAAAAAAAATTGAATATATGCAGAATTTTTTTTGAAAAAATGGATCAAAAAATCTGTCAAAAACATTGAACAAAAGTACTCTTTTTTTAAAAAAAAATAAAAAATGAGTCGAAAAAAGGTCATCTGGCAGTTCACAAATTCAGCGGGAATCAAATCTTGTTGGCAAAAATGCCTTTGTTTGAAGAATGAAAAAAAGAAAAATCTATATCGCTAAAAGAGAATTCCCCATCAAGTCTTAAGATCTTGTTGGAAATCGGGCCGAAATATGACACAAAATTTGGCAAAATTGTTCGCTTTGTAGTGGGGTAACTAGTAATAAAAACATTTTTGCTTCGATTCGCGAGATGTAACATAGAATTTTCTTTCATTTTGTAAAAAAATATGTAAGTATTTTGTCACTTACTCGAATATTGGAATATGAGATTGAAGGTAGAGAGAAATGGTGAAAAAAAAACATAATTAATTCTCTTCATGTTCATCTTCAAATTCTAACATCTGATCAAGCGGTAAAATACTTGATTTTTTTTCAAAATGGACGAAAATTCTACGGCACATCTCATGCTTCAAACCAAAAATGTTTTTATTATTAGTTACCACCATGACAAAACTCGCAATTTGGCCAAATTTCATGAATTGATGAAAAATCCTCTCTTAGCGACATAGATTTTTTTTTTCATTTTTTGGTCAAAGGCATTTCTTCCACCAAGTTTTCATTTTTGCCCAACTTGTGAACTGCCAGATGACCTTTTTACTACCGTTACTACGATTTTTTTCCTCATTAATTCTTTTAAAATATTTCAAAAAGTGCTTTCGTTTAACATTTCTTACTCGTGTTGTTGAATTATTTTTAAAAAAAGTTTCCAATTTGTATTAATTTGTTTAGTTGTGAATGAAGAACTTGAGCTCTTTCGAAATTTTTCATTTTCCAACATGATTTTTCTTCGAAAGCTCAACTTTTTTGTGATTTGGTGAATTGGGCAGGGTACTTTATTACACCCATTAAAGCAATTTGTTTCCCAAACATGGGAACCTAAAGAACCTCCAAAGGGTTAAACACAATTTATGCTTGTAATTCGAATTAGGAACTTGAGAAAAGGCGTAGCGTTAGGCTAGCTGCTCAGCATACCAGTGACCAAGGGTCGATACCAGCACAATTTACTACTGCTGAGGTGTCCTGAGGAATGCACCTCGGCGAGTTCCACGAAGTTATTGTTCTGCAACTGATGGTACCCAGTGGTATTTTTCCCAGCAGGCTAGACGCATCGAATTACGCAACCCTGAAATAGCACCAGTTACCACCGACAACGTATGAGCAGTTATAACTCCGCTGCAAGCATTCTATGCATTGATCTCCGACGAAACCATCAACAAAGTAGTCAAATATACGAATTTGAAATTAACTAGTATCAGAGCCAACTACTCGCGTGAAAGAGATGTACCACCAACTGATGCTGTTGAGATTCGCGCAATGATTGGGCTGTCGTTTTTAGCAGGTATGGCATTGGCCGGTGGACTTATGCTGGAAGCACTAGTCAATTTAATTTAGTATGTGTTGAAAATAAAATAAAAAATTACGTCATCGGAGGTATTCATTAATTACTTCGTAATTACCTCGGCATTCTCGAAATGAACCAGTTGAATATTTTTCCAAGAAGTCAACGAAGTTGGAAATGTGACTTTGGATTTTTAGAAGAAGCGTTTTCAGTCTAATTTCCGTAATGTTGAAAGGTTTATACTTTTTCTGTACTTTTTAAATGTAATACTATAATGTTAAATACATCGTTAAAATCGCTTTAGTGTGCTTATTTTCTACAGTATGAAGGTGAAGGCAGTACTTAGCCAACTCATTGTACGAGTACGATACATACATACTCACTCACCTTCTCAATTCAATTTTTTTTTCAATATTTTCGCAGAGAATTAGAAGCAGATTTTGATGAATTTCAAGACGAAAAACCTACGGAACTGGCTCAATCTGCCACAGCCTTGATGACCATCTTGCGCGATTCCCCAAAGTGTAATATAGTGAGTTTCCATTCGGACTGGCTTGTACCACAAAATTATACAAACCAAGTTCTTACCTTCAAATATCCAACAAAAAAACGAATACCAATTCCAGTAGAATGTGGCTAAACTTTCAAAAAGTCTATTTTGTATAACGAGAGTGATTATTTTGTTGTCTTTACAGTAAGTGGTACTATTAAAGTAATATAGATCTCTATACTACATTAGGTACTATATATGTAATTCAATACGTTCAAAATGGCTGTATCCAAACCCAAGCGCTTGTTTCACTAGCCATTGTGTATCTCTATCTGTGCATTTTTAATATGAATATAGCTAGTGTCAATTATTGGCTATAAAAATTCAATGAAGTATAGTAATTGACACCCATGATAATTGTGTTTTAATAATTCTTTGATGGTATTTTGTTCATCCAGAATACATTCAAAATGTCTTTATCCAAACCCAAACGCTATAACATGTATACCTATTTACTTCACTTTTCTCATAAAGTTCGTGTCAATTACTAGATCAAGTTGGAATGGGTCAATTACTGAGTGTCAACAACTACGATTTGTTTCAGAATAACCTGACGATTCTTAAGTTGAATCATACGTAAACAAAATGAGATACCGCGATGGTAGCAGTCTCTACTTAAAGGTAGCCAATAAGATCAATTTTACTCTTTTATGGTTGGTTTTTACCATGGGATACTTGAAGAAACAACAGGATGTGTTTGTTATTGAGACCTCTATTTTTGCGGGAGTAGATTTTTGACTAGCTCAAAACATACAAAAATGATTTAAGGATGAAGAAATTGACCCTAAAAATTTTTTTGTAGTCAAGTAGTGACTATAAACGGATTCTGGAGAATTGGGACGCACTGCTGAAATACTTCGAAGATGTTGTTTCAGTAGAAAAGCGACACACTCCCTCTGAAATCCTGCAGAAAATGAAAGACAATGCAAACCAAAAAAAAGTTTTCTATTGCATTTTTTCTAACGTATGAAAACCCCAAAGAAAGCGTCATCAAAATGAGTTGAAGTATTGTGGGAATTGAGCTGCAAAACAGGGTTATCATTTTACAGAAATTTTGCAGCACGCTACGTGTGTTTCAAGATACTTGGCAGGTACGAAGGATCTCTTAAGTATGCCTTTCTTACTGCATGAAAATACCTATAGCTGTTAATTCGAACCGATGAAGATATCTTAGCCAAAGTTCCAAGCTCAAGTAGTATCATATACTAAGAGAGAGAAAAAAATCCCATTTATACACACAGCATATGGAAACACCCGACGACGCAACGCTAAGAATAAGGTGGTAAAAGCACAAATCACGCATCTGTAAAGCGTGGGCAGGGTCAGCGCCGTCGTCGCTACAGCCCCGGCCGCGAAATTGATTAATATAAAGGGTTCCTGTCATGCAACTTTAACATCAAAGTATCCCTGTCTGCCGCCAACTGTTTTCTACTTTTCTAGATTTATAGATACGTAAGTATCGAAGGCGACGAAGCGAAGAGGCGAGGTTTTTTTCCCTTTACCAAATCGACGCGTCGTTTTGCGAAAATAACATTCCGACACGAACTTTTTGCCGATGAGTAATTACGCTGCGGATTAGTGAATTTTCTCTTCTTCTCCCGTCCTCAAACGTCGTGAATTCTCGTCATAACGATACCAGTCGATGGGGGTCATTTGTCCAAATGGCCTGTTTTCAATTAAATTGCTTTCGAGGTTGTGGATACGTACAGTGCCGAATACTGCGAGTAGATGGAAATGAAATAGCTTGAGAGAGTTTGGGACCCTGAGTAGGAGAATAGCTGGTATAAGGGACAAACATCGCGATAAATTCTCAATGTAAGTCGAGAAGGGCGGTTTGAAGATACGACGCCATTACGATCTTATTCGCACGAGCTCGTAAATGTTGCTGATCTACTACAGCCCCTCAACCATAGGTATATCTGAAAATGAAGATATTTGTAAAAAACAACGATGAAAAATATCTAAACACTACAGAAAAGTTTGAAAACCAAAGGTAATCAAACTATACGAAAATATTGCTCTTGACCATTGAAACGAAAATGAGAAATTTAATTGAACTCGAACACTCATGTGGCTGCAAAAGAGCCAGTAAGATATTTATAAGCAAAATTTTATCCATTGCGATAGACATTTTATGTACTTGAGAAAACTACGAGTCCGGAACACAGCCGGATTTGACTATAGAGGGAAGGAGAAGTAGGATGTTGGGACGCGACTGGTGCAGATTCACGAAGAAAATAACATCTTCTACCTTTTTATGACCGTTTAATGAAAAATAACCACTGTAAAATGAAATGTTATTAAATATGTAAGACCGAGGTATTTTTTTTTCGCTCATTTTATACGACAAAAGATTCAGTTGTTTTGAAAATTTTGAAACGAAAGTAATGATACCCGCATCGTACGTGGTATTCTGAATATTGCTCATGAAAAAACGAATACTGTGCAGAGAGTAAATTATTTATTGCGACCTGATTTTTCATGTATATGTATTTAAAAATTGTAACCTCTCTATTTATGAATCAAGCTTAATAAATAGACTGAACCAACATTACGTATCTTTGACCGAGTCATTTCGATCGCTAGATCCATTCAGCTATTTCTAGTAGAGGCAAATTCTCGTCGACAAAAACATTTGTATTTAAAGAGCAGCAACCGAAGTTGTAAACGTTATTTTTGTGAGGAGAGGAAACCAGATAATTGTTCAATAATATTTCAACAAATGCGAGCAGTTTCTCAATCCTGTACCTAATATGTACAAAAATATCAGAGGGAAGGTACGAGGAGTGGATAACTTGATTATCAACCCAAATCGAGACGAAAAGTAGGGTCGAATATTGGCGAGGGCTCGACTCAAAAGGAAGTGATCTTGAAATGAAAAAATTCAGTTCTTTGAAATAGTTACAAAATCACTTCAATAAACTAGGTAAATCATTTCTTAAATAATCATTTCTTTTTTTTCTTTTTTTTTTGGCCATCGATGCAACTTGTAAAATCCAATAACTGTGATAAATTTGTGTAAAAAGTCATTCTGTCGGATTGCTCTAACTGTAATTGGTTTGGAGGTGATCGAGAGAAGTGGGAGGAAAATGAAACGCGAGTCAGTAATATATCACCAATGTACGTATTCCTTCAAAAATTATAATTTTCCCCCCACTTGATCACTTGCCCATTTGTACATGGAACACTTAGGAAATTATCCTCATCCGTACATACTCACCCTTACACAAAATCTAGCACAGTTTGTACTCATAAACGATATAAAGGGTGGCGTTGAGTGCAGGTGACGAGGAACGGTCAACCGTAAGACGTGATACTCGTTTTCCAGCCGCATATTAATTCATATTTAATTTTATTTTTCCCTCTCATTAAAAACACAAAATAGAAAAAAAGAAAGGAGAAAAAAAGGCGAAATATAATAATTTTTCAAAAGAGCGTTAAGCACGCGAACAATCAATTTTCTTTGTTTTTTCTAATGTATTTGTGTTTTAAGGCGTATATGGTTTAAGCCACACGACAAACTAACTGCAAAGCTATTATTACAGGATCTTTATCAGGTTGGTAATAGTCTGATATAAAAACGAAAAAAAAACTGCAACCATTTGGGTGGTTTTCTTGAGGTTGTTCTTTTTGTTTCTTTTTTTATGTTTCGTTCGTACGTTACTCCTACTGTGTTCGGTTTGTCGTTTTTTTTTTATTCTTACATTTTTTCCCTTTCTATTCGGTATGTACAGAATGTATGCAAAGACCAAGACGATGGTGACGCCTTTCTCATTATACGCGAAACGAAATAATACTCGAAAGCTGCTGTTCTACCTACCTATATGTTTACGAAAAAATGTAAAGGTGATTTTTTTTTCCTTCCACTTAGAAGGGAGGTAAACGAAGAATTTCTCGGTTCCCCCGTATTATAGATTTATGTTTATGCAAATGGTGCGAGTTGTGCTTTTTCGAACGAAATCTAATTTGGGAAAAAGCGCCTTCAAGTCGTGGCATGTTGGAAATGCCTCCTATTCCGGTACAACTCCGTCAGTTTATTGTACGGAAATTAATTTCTAACAGACTGTCTATACCAAATCTTGGAATGCGAAATTCTTGATTTTTATTGGAAATCTATTGATTTCAGCGTACAAAGCTCCCTTCTCGGCGAGGGAAAATGAAAATACGAACGAAAAATTCTACACAAATGTCATTTTGAATATGAAAAAAATATCACGTATCTATGTTTCACAAAAACAGGTAAGTTCAATCTACATATGAAACAACAGCGTTTGAACTAAGTGTGGAGTCCATCAGTACAAAGATTAACTTCAATAACGAAGCAAACTTAGCTGAAGACCAAATTCAGCTTAATTACATACATATTCAAGGCGAAAACTATACGGCATATTAGTCTAACTTATGATTGTTTGAAATTCTCTGAAGAGTGGGGAATTTTATATCGCACAACGCCAAGGAGTCGTAGTGTCGTTTAATAGATATATGTATACCTAATTATTCTTATGAGCTAAGAGGAAGTTCGTTGTTTTTCGTATTGTAAATTTTTATAAGTATTTTATCGATTTTATTCTGCATGTTGTGCAAGTGATTTATCAATACAATGAACTGAATTAATCGCGATTTGACTCTTAATTATTCATTTCGTGAGTGAATATGTTTTATTGGAATAAATATTAGACTGAATAATATGGAATGCAGTTTCGAGTGACTTTTGTGTGCCTCGCCCAAGCGGACCGTGCTGGCCATGTTTTGAGACTAATAGGTGTGAATCTGATTTAATCTGTGTCTAAAGATGATGATCCAAGTTACCCTCATTTTTAATGATAACCTTAAAATTGAGTAAATATTTGAAAGCTTCAAAAATTAAAATTCATTTTTTTTTCTTTCAGTTGGATACCAATAATTTCTAGTCAATTTTTTTTTCACTGATCAACTTTTTTTTTGCGAAAGATGTACAGCCATATCAACGACTTTGATAATTGTAAGTATACGTTCGTATTCTTGCATTTTCTGTTAATTTTCTTTAAAAAATATCGGTATGCAGGAATTATCCCACTCGTAGGGGCAATTTTGGCCACTCTTCGAGTTAATGTCAATAGCGGAGTAATTGAGGTAAGTAAAATGTAACAAAGTCATTTAATAATAGATACTAGAAGTATCTCAAGTTTAAAATTCCAGCCCTCTTCTCCCAAAATTGCAGTATCTGCGGAGAAAATGAACCGAAAATTGGCAGATATTACCCCATGCTACGGTATTCCAGCTCGTAAATATCGCATCGTATTAAATATATTCAAGGCTTATTTATATGTACTTATAAAATCTGATTATTCAACAATACATATAATTTTAAAACAGTCGCTGGTATTCGTTTGTGAACGAAATAAAGAACCATTCGACTACATCATGTCCGGATAAGTGAAGCGTAACTGGCGTTATTATTATCATTTTTTGAGTTTTACTTGAGAAGGAAAAATAAAAAATTCATTTCATTTCTTTCTCTTTTTTTTGTTTTAGTATGTTCAGATTGATGGGACATTACGCCTCACACACGAATATTGGGGTCCCGGGTGGGAGGAGAGTGGTTCTATGCTCCTTCGAATCTGCTTATCGTAAATCCAGGAAAAGTTACATAGGGCAGCACGCTGTGTGACCCCTATTATCCTGTCATTACTTCAATTGCCACGATTGGACAATGAGGGTAAGTTTCTGTAAAAATTGTTCTCAATATTAGCAACTACCTTTTTATAAAGAGTGTTCAATTTTTTTCTTTTCTCTTTTTCTATTCATTTTTTTTCTTTAGGTCATCAACGTTTTTTTTGTTATCAAGAAAAAATTTGTTTTCAGAATGATTTGCTAGAGGTTCTAAGGAAGGTCAATGGAAACGAGGAGGTTCCTCCTTCGCCAATGATTTTTCGTGACCTGTTCGGACAGAGATCAGGGTGTCCACTCATTTCTGGAAATGATTTTCCCTGACTTTTCCAGGTTTTCCAGAACAATTTTTCCATTTTTCCAGACATTTTTTAAAATTTTCTATGCTTACTCCACACTTTAATTAAAGAGGAATGGGGGGGGGGTGTAATTTTTATTTCATAAGCTCCTCTTCGAACTAGATACTTTTTCGGCTATAGAAACAGCCAGACTTCGATTATTAACTTTTTAAATTAAAAGTAAATAAATAAAACATGCATCAATTTTGGCCAATTTATACAATATTCATATGACTTATACAAATTTTTCTGTTGTTTTTTGGATTTTTGGAGGCCAGGAAATATGAAATTTGTTTATTTGAAAATGAGAAACAAATTGGCCCGAGCGAAGCGAGGGCTAGAACTTTTGAAAATTTTCACTTCGAGATGCCTAAAAACGTGTTTTTTTTAATGCAAGAGTTCATTTTTTGATTTCTTAAATTTTAATATTGGAATGATGTTTTTTTGAAAGAAGTTACTTTGAAAAAAGAAACGAGAACAGGCTCAAGCGAAAGCTTCTGAAAATGTGCATTTCGAGAGGCATAAAAACGAGGTTTTTTCATGTGAAGACAAGTACATTGGTTTTTTTTTACTTTTAAAATTTTAGAATTTGAATTATGTTTTTTTCGAAGGAAGTTGATTTTGACAAAGAAAACAGAACAAGCCCAAGCGAGGGCGAAAGCTCCTGTAAATTTGTATTTCGAGATGCATATTTGTACAAACGATGTTTTTTTTTGTGAGTTCATTTTTTGGTTTCAGAACTTGATTTTTACTATCCAGAAATGGTCATCTTGCCTTTGAAAAAGAAAAGAAAACAAGCCCGAGCGAAGCGAGGGCAAAAGCTTTTGAAAATGTGTCTTTCGAGAAGTAAAAAATGACGTTTTTCTTGCATCACAGGTCCTTATCCAAAATTTACAATTGATCATCTTTTCAAAATTCCAGGGATTTTGCGTAAAAATTACGAAATTCCGTGACATTTCCCTGACTTTTCCAGACCGACCAAATTCCCTGACTTTTCCAGGTTTTCCAGGTTTTCCAGTCTTGTGGACACCCTGGAGATACTTTCCTTTTCGTTATTCCTAGCAATATATTGTTGAGGAGGAGTAGGTAATTTTTTGTTTTCATTGTATTTTTTTTGTATTCATAACTTTGGTGTTTTTTCATTTTTAATAAGAAAGTTTGAGAATAAAAAAAAAAGGATTGTACATGTAAAAAATTTTATATAAGTAGAATTATAACTTAAAGTACTTGAGATGGAAGTGTTCGCGTAAATTAAAAAGAGAATACGAAGAAAAAAATACTATTTTAGCACCTAATGAATTATGGATTTCATTTTCTATACGAGTGGTTAGTAGGAAGCTCGCTAAAATCAATTTGACTTTCGAAATTTTGTGACAGAAGGTTCACTTTAGGCGCACAAACTATAAAATCAAAGAAAGGGTCAAAATTGAGTTCAAAACAATTTTTCAAAAACCAGGAATACTTGCAACTGGTACTTTACCTTACCGTCCATGAAGTTCAAGAACTGCATGTACAACCAGAGCAATTTCTTTCAATTTCCATTTAGTAGGTACTACTAGGTTATCCTTATAACGTTTGTAACATTTCATTCGGAACGGATCAACTTGATAGATCCGTAAAGCGTAGTTTCAATATTGTCAGTTGAAATCAGCTTTGTTCGCTGAAAAGAGGAGAAAAAAGACATTAAAAGCAAGTACCTATCTAGAATTACTATAATTTGCGTCAAGACTGAGAAAATTCAGCGAACACATGAAAGTGCAATTTTATTGATTTTTCTGCTTCATAAAAATGAATTCTCTTTCGTATGTAATGTATGTTCGTATTATTCGTACAGCAGTGAATTTGATTCAAGAACATGAAAATTTGTATTTCATTCACAATGGTAGCTCAATATTCGAACCGATGATCTCATCATTCGGGACAGATTCCATGTTCCCAATTTGAATCGATAATATTTCATATCATCATTCGGGGCAAGTTTTACGATCCATTTCCATTTCACACTTCGCTTTGTTTGAATTACTCGTATCAATCACCTGTTCTGGTGGATTTGCGATGGCCGAGCTCGACGCAAACATGAACCATTGAACGTAATGGTACAAAATCCATGAAAGCACATTCAACACCACTAGAATCACAAGTTGAGCATACAGGCCAAGATATTTCCCATAATAGAAACTTCCACCAGTAGCAATACTCTACAAAAAGCCAGAAAATTAAAATTGTTAACTTTCGTCAGAATCCCATCCTATGCTCTTATATTCAGTAAAACCTACGCGTATGAATTTGAAAACAGCAAACGCCGATGCGCTATCATTCGGGTACATGGCACCCAAATTATCATACATCTCGGTATGCAAACAAGCGTCTCCTGTGCCAGATAAAACAGCTCCGATTACCAATAACCAGCTCCTAAGAACGAATCCTTCGATTACCTAGGTTTTATTACACGTGAAAATATTAATGCGGGCTTCGTAAAAATACGAAATGGCTAAGTAAGCTTACGGTAAAGGCATAATAGGGAGATCATCTGTGTAAAATCGAGCAGCGTTATTTGGCAGAGCTAAGAACGTGATTGTGTAACTTATAAGGTTACATATCAAAGCTAAACTGATCATCGGTCTCAGTTTACAGATTTTTCTTCCGCCAACAACAATCGATAAGATTCCACCTAAGTAGGTATTTGTGTGGAAAAAAACCGTAAGCAGTTAGGTATACAAATAATTGATTTTTCTATTGGTAGCACTAGCGAACAAATCCACTTTACCGGATATTTCACCGAATCCTTGAACAATACCGCAGAGTGGAGCCAGTTCCTTGGAATTATCTGACAAATATTTCGAGAAACTCATACTAGCGCTAAGAATACTCATGAATGTTAAATGAATACCTGTAAAAGTAATTTCAAATATTCCAGTTACACGAATTTCAAGTATGTACCTATTTCAAAAATTTCACAATTTTTCAGAGAATGAGGGGGAGGGGTCAAAATTCTACGAGTCAATTTTTCACTTTTTTAATGCCATCGGATACTTCAAGATTTCGTTAGCGAATCAAAAGTACCTTCACGATTTCAATTTCTCTTTTTCCAATATTTCCAAACTTTTCAATCATCTACTTTCTCAATCTTTCTTTGGTAAGCACTTTTGAAAAAGAAGAACGTGTTTCTGATTAAGTGAAGCGAGGACGTAAATATTTTGGGTAATTTTTTCAACTCATCATTTGACAAAATGAGAGGGTTTGGAGAGTTGGCAAACTGAGGGTTCTGCAACAAGATGTTTTCAAAACTGTACAAAGGGGAAGGAGGGGGGTATGAATTTGAAAGACATGAAAACGCACAAGCAGAAGACACGACAAAAAACAAGACATGAAGGATTAGCAGTATCATTAAAAACTCTGAACTAGAAGCTTATAATCTTTCGTTATATGGCAAATTCAATTCACCTGTAGTAATCATCGTCGCGATCAACATCAACATTTGTGGTGTAATCAATATTTTGCTGGCTTTCAGTATCTCGTTACCAGGCGACCGCGCGATTTTTTGTTGATCATTGTGCCGCAATGGAGGCCGAATACCCAGCATCATTAAAATGGCTACTACAACGAATCCTAAAAGCGTGAATACGATCCTCGTTCTCATCGATCTGTCCACCGATCGATGTATATCGTTGAATTGAAAGTAAATGATCATGTTACCAAAGAAATGACTGAAAATAATGTAGAACGTGATGAACCAATGTTCCAAAAGTTACTTTCACGAATCAAAATACTTGATTATTATACCTAGACTGGTATAAAATCCAAAATACACCGATTCCAGAATACACTTTGCCTATTTCCGAATTCAAAACTATGTAATTGGCTTGTCCAGTCCATAGGAGAGACCCTCCAAAACCACATATACCAGCTCCAAGATAAATCCATAGACTTTGTTCGGTGAAAAACGAAAACATGTAGAGGCTATAAACATCATATCAGAAGAAGCATGTTAGACGAGTGAACATTACAAGGGAATTAAACAGCAGCACCTATATAGTAATAAAATCGGTACTCAGTAAGTATTAATTGAATGTAAATAAAGCAATGGTTATACAAGAAAGAATTCTTTTCACGCAAGTATGTATTTTAATGTTATCTACGTCACGCCGAAAAAGATAACACGACAACTGATGTTTCTCGTAATTTAAAAACCAATAAACCATCAACTCACAAATAAAAACTGGTACCGATAATCATGGCATATTTTGGGCCGGTTTTCGCAATTATCCCCGGTGACAGCCACATACCGAAGGAAAGTGCTGTATATACAATACCAAGAGAAATATACCCATCTAGATGAACCGATGGGTTGTCTTTTTCGATACTTGCAGTCATGGTTTTCTAAGCAAAAAATCAACCAAAATGAATACTACGATACGAAACTTGTTCTAAACCAATCAATGAAAAATATTCTCACTTGTACACTGGACAGTATATTAAACGAATTGAATACCATAACGAAACACAAACCCAAGTAAACATCTTTCAATAATCTATTATCAAACATCGTGACAATTTCGTAAAAATCTAAACGCACTTCACAAGTCAACCGAACTGTAAAAATAAAGTTCAACTAATTCCACAATCCGCACCGATGAAACGATGTTACCTATTCATAAGCTCGTTTAAACATTAATCTTTTCAATAAAACACCTCAGCACAGTAGGACGATAAGATAATGAAAAAATATATCTATCCTCGTTTGAAATGATGCCAATTATTATGAACTACCAACGAAAAACGTAAATTACGCGATTTCGGTGCGATATTAGCATTCTTCACAACGAGCATCTTCGCGAACAGACTATTCATTCATAATTTCATACATATGTTCAAAACATCAAGTGGAGAGGTGTTGCAGGGGGTTGGATAGAAAGAGATATTTATAGAAGACGCCAGACGGGCCTAGTATCAAACTTTGTATTAGAATTATCATATTATGTTTTGTAATGATAATAGGAATAATTAGCAGAACAGCGTAGAGTCAACTATCAATTAACACAGGGAAATTTTTTTCCCACGTATAGGCTACGAACGATCTACAAAATATGGCTGGAATTAATTAGCATGGTTGGTAGAGGATAATGATGTTATAAATCAAAGAAATCTAATTCAGCTGAGTCAATAAAAAACTAATGCACTTTCATTCAGATGCACACTTTTTTTGACACTGCTTTTCCCTATACTTTTTGAAAAAATTACCGTAGTTTTTCACCAATATCTCTCTTCTACCTTCTGGTTCTTTTTTTTTCAACGCTAAGATCAAGTCTGTATTAAACATATCCAATTCCAATCGGAATGATAAAAATCAAGTATATAGGGCATCCAATTAATCTCGTTCGTCATCATAAACTTCGTTTCAATATCATTCAACTTCGATTCACCAAATCAACTTCAAGATGAATGACAAATTCAATAAAAACAGAAATATGGTATGACTGAAATTTTAGGCTGCTTCGAGGGTTACATCATAAGTATGATTTCTCTCGATATTTTTCCAAGACTCAACAAGTTGAAAAACCTACATATCATATGTAATTCTCCAAACTGAAAAATTCATGGTTAAATAAAAAAAATTTTACGCGAACATACGTAATACTCATTCATATCGTTTCAATACACTAGTAAGTACCCCTTGACAAGTCTATAAAAAAAAGAAAAAAGGAAACCCAAACAGAAGGGGAGTTGAGAAGAAAAATGCGATAATAAAAGTGAAAACATTAACCGAACAGAAATTAGCATAAGTTCGATATCACTTGTCACGCGAATGGTATCTTTTCCTATGCGATGGTCATCCGCGATACCGAGTGCGGAGGTGCATTTAATCAAGAAGCAAGAGTAAGGTAATGGTTGGCTGAAGCAGTCGAGGGCATGCAGGGATCTGCACAGAAGCTAACGTAGGTAGCTGCACATGCAGTCTGTATTCGTGTAGGTACTGCACACAAAAATGCTGTAAGTAGGTATACGGTCTCTTGGTGGTAGTGGCGACGGCGGTAATACTCGTCATATTATTTGCGCCGTGTGTGCGTGTAAATCGAAACGAGCATTTGATAAATGACTATTTGGGTTTTTTTATTGTTGCAGTATAAGCGTTTTAGAGTCATATCATCACGATAATATAGTCGGTACGGTCACGCGATCGCGTTGACGAGCAAGTGGTAATAATCTATGTTAACTATCGCGAAAAGTACTTGTAAAAAAAAAAGAAAAAAGGTACCCACGAAAAGGCACGGATGTGTAACACAAGTGAGTGGTGAAATTTTCGTCACAATGCTATGCAACAGTTGGTGACTGATTCTTCAAATTTAAAAAATAAAATAAAATGAAGGATAAAAAACCACGGACCCTCTTTTGAACCCACTGATAGGTAATAAGTGAATTTATTTGCGATGACTTCGTTCATAGAAGATGATGAACATCAATCGTCATTAATTGTAATGTTAATGTGGCAATTCGCACAAGAAGTTTCAAAAAAACCAAAGATGGCAGAATTTCTGATGGAAAATGATACGTATTGTTGTGGGACCCTCTGTAAAAATAGAAAACATATTCCAGATGAGATAAAACAAATGAACCTTAATTTAGGAGAAATAACCATGCTGAAAAATACCAGTCAGGTAAGAAATAAAAATAAATACTATGTAATTTTATTATGAGTAGTTTTTACTCATTTTCCCACATATTTTGCAGGCACGTGTTGCGAAATGGAAATCCAAAAAGAAAGATTTACTTTTTATTACAACAAAACATGGTGCTGCATATAAAGAAAAAAGAAAGCAAAAACTCCTATTTAAGTGAAGGTAAGTTGATTCATATCTCGTATCTCAGCGCTTCCCTTTCTCTCAATTTTATTTAATTTCAACTTTTCATTTCAGCTGAAGCTTTGGTGCTGCTAAATGAAAAATTGATCAATATAATTGCATTTTTTTACGTTGATCTTTCGCCACATACTTCTTCTGCTTCGTATAACCTGCCTCGTAGGTTTGCAGGTGATAGGTTGAGAAAGAACAACAATATTTAGGAAAAATTAAGAAATTAGAAGAACTGGTCACCGAACTTCAAAGTAAAATCGCCATTTTAGAGCAACCAGATTCGCTTGACGACTCATATTACCATCTTCGCCCTAGAATAATACCGGAATATTTACGCGAAATCCCACAAACAAATTTATATTTGCCGTTCGATCGTCATGTTTCAAATTTGCAGTTAATGAATAATTTCTACAATGGATATGCTCCCATAATACATAGTTCGATTGGGGCTGCGTTACGTTCCACCGGCATTAATATTGACCGCGGTTTACCCCCGTTTAAACACAGAGAAGAGTACACGTTAGCGGAGAATTTCCAATATGCTACTCGATATACGTGTAGAGATATCCGTGACGAGAAGATTCTGGATCTATACCTATTTCAACGATTCCTAATCATGGGAGGATGTTTTTCGTTCCAAATGGTCAAACAGCTCGTGATTGAAAACAAAGAATCGTCAGACCGGTGCTCTAGGTCGGAATTTACCGCACCTTATATGACAACTAAAAAACTTTTTCAGAATCTGGAAGGACTGAAAGAAATTCCAACGTATGTCATATATACACCAAGCGACCATGATTTTGAGAGATTGTTGTGGAAAAACATAGTCAATGATATTGAGCTGCTAATTGATCGGTTGTTTGACAATGGCGTCAACGTATTATATTTAATACCGCCATTTCCTTTACCCGGTTACAGGTCGCATAATAATCGTATCAAAGCGCGAAAATACCTCAAATCATTTGCCAATGATTCTTACTATTCTCCAATGGAGATAATCTATTTGGAAGAACTGGAAGAATTGTTCGATCGCCTACCCCCACATTCAATTGATTACACCCGACAGGTAGTCAACATCAATACCCGGATCATTTTCGAAGGAACGGTGCGATTATTTTTACTCACCGAAGAAGAATTACGTCAAGCTGATGCGGAGGAAAATCGGCGTTTAAATGCTGTCACTGAAAATTCACCGGCGAATACAGAAAAAGAACTCGAAGCACCAGTCGAAAATAAATTAGACGATGATCCAGAAAAAATTAATGAATCCAAGGAATCGGCGGAAGATAAGAAAGAAAGCAAATAATACCCGATTCGAAATTTTTATTTCAAACCTTAATCGTTTTCTATGATATTTTACACCGGTCAACTATTACAATAATTTTTTATTATTTGGTTACTCGTAAAATTACTCTTATAGTTCGAAGTGAACTTTATTATATTTTAAGTATAGTTATATCAATTTTTATACGTGTGCGTTATGATTTCATCTACTCCGTAATTTGACTTGTAATAGCGATGATTCATTAAGTGTTCCTACTTCATCATTTGTTTTAAAAATTGAAAACAATTAAATCACAGAACATTTAAAGAAACTTGCGCACCTTTGTTTAAAAAGGAATGAAAGCTTCAAACAAACACAAAATGTTCGATTTCACCTGGACAAGTGGACACACCCTACTCTCTAAATTTAAAGCAGTCAAATTTCACTGCTTAGCAGTCACGACATTTTGCCTTTTTAAAGCAGTAGTTTTTTTTTACTGCAAAACAGTGAAAAATTACTGAATTGGTCAGTCAAAATTTTTTACTGACCAATTCAGTAATTTTTCACTGTTTTGCAGTAAAAAAAACTACTGCTTTAAAAAGGCAAAATGTCGTGACTGCTAAGCAGTGAAATTGACTGTTTCAAATTTAGAGAGTAAACGATGGGAAGATGCGCTTCCTGTAATAATCAATGAAATAGCAGAACACATTCCTCAGAATCCGTTCAATTCTATCATAGCAATTTATTGGTTAATTCAAATCGGCTTTATTTGTTATTGTGGTTAATTCGAGTTAATTATACTAATTTCGTAATTACTTCTGTAATCGATCAGTGGAAGAGGATTAATTCAAGATGCATCCCAATTCAGTCTCAATCTTCATATACACACAATACTTGCTGTTTCAAAATTAATTTATAACCCACGATAAAGTCAGAAGATGTGTAATAATCGGGGGTAAACGCCAAATTCGATTTCTTCGAATCACGCAGCTAAGAAAAATTCTAAAAGATCTAAACCTACCGGATATTTCAATTCAAGACGGTATTTTTCGACTTCGCAGAAAGTTTGTACGTAAAATGAAAAAATCAACTGAAGTAAATGCGTGAGAATTTCTCTCTGAACTTCAATATTGATATAATTATATTATCGGAGCACCCACATTATGCTTATTAAGCTTCACAGTACGTGAGGATTTTTGTGCTTCTTCATTTAAAAACAACATTCGCTTTCTTCGCCGTTTTCATGTATCGTCTGAAATGTTGCGTCCTTTTTGGCCATATAACTAAAATAACCTAGTCAACCATTCAGATTATTTTATTTACTGAAGGAGGTCGACGGTCGTACTGCTCACAAATTTGCCGCATGAATTCCCCACCATCTACGCTTTTCTAAACAATCTGAATCAGCCATCGCCGTCGAATATCTTTCTTCTTCCAGTGCATAAGATGCGAAGTTTTTAGAGAAGAACTATAGGGTGACTCACCCGGTTTGCAACCATAAGAATGAAACAGAAGACAGTATCAAAGCGGGATTCCAAAGGCTATCAACACACGTGATACAATTGCCAATGTTAAGCATGAAATTCTATCAACTATGGTTGATGGTAAAGTCATTAACATTTTGGAAGATGACCGAGCAACTACTGTTTGCTACCTATTTGTGTGAATGTAAGCCATCGAAAATGAACGAGTGTCGTGATGATGTCAATGTAATAAAACAAAAGCTGGAGTATGGAATTTCGCCGCTTCACGCCTGGATCAACTGTTTTGAGTTTTTTTTTAAATAATTTGACTGTGATTTTTCATTTCTAAAAAACGAGTGATTGACGTTATCACTTCAAGCCAAATGTATATTTGAGGCAATTTCTTACAAGGAAGCACGTTCCCGGTAGATTTTTATTCCCCTGCTAAATGTTGACGTATACCGGTGAAACTCATATGAATTATCTTAAAATGATAAGTAGATGGTTCAAATAATAGAAAAATGACACTTTACATAAATTAATTTGTAATTTTTCACTTTTTATTTAAATGTTGCAAACAGGGCTAAAAAAATGGTCTTTTCCAGTTTGCAACCAGAGGTTGCGAACTAGCTTAGTGGAACAAAATTCAGTTCCCAGATTGCAACATCTGCTCTAATGTTCACTCAAATTTTCGTTTTCAGACACCCCTAAGAGTTGCCGAGGATGTTGGACTTCGTATAATGGTATTAATCCAATCCAGAAATATTAAAGAACTTAGAAAATTAAATAAATTCGTGGATCCGAAGCAAAACGACCTAATCTCATTCAAATTTGCTTCACTGGTGTCCGTGGATGTTCAAAGGAGCGTCAGCTTAAATAAACAAATTCTATCTGATTACCGGAAAAATTCAATTATTTGCAACTGGAAATATCAACTAGTTGTGCAATGTTAAAATATGAGAAGTTCTGTTAATTAAAAATAAATAAATGTTCATAAGACGTTGAAAAGTGAATTTTTTTAGAAATTGAATCTAGATTTTGCACCGCGCTCGATTGAAAGTAACTCTGTTTGATTCCATGATTTTTGTATCTGAAATAAATCACTGGAAACGTCTATTCGTGGTCTTGTAGGTTCTTTGGCTTATATCGCGTCATGGACACGTCCGGGCATCGCGTTCGCCACTAATTTGATTGCTCGGTATCAATCAAAACCTTCGAAAGCGTCTCGGTGTTTTCCCTATTAAAACGTAATATTTTTTTTTATAATTATAGTAAATAAAATGTTGATGTTTTTTTAATAGTTTGATCTACCAATTCTACTTATCATTATTTAAGGGTAATTCGTTTAATTATTCAAAATTCATCATACGAAATTTTATTTAGTTTAATTACTTGAATAGAAAATTTTAATTAAATATTTTCGTAAAATGAATTAACCTAATAATTGCTAATAGTTTTTTTGCTGTTTGCTTGTACCAGGATAAAACTCAACACCAGTACTTTTTCCCTTCATCTGGTAACTGATAATTTTGAAAAAAAATTTCTCGTATTTATATTCGCTATTTCCTCTTTATGTTTAGCAGTTCTAAATGAATAATTCATCGACAAAGCGGTGGTAAAAAAAATGGGAAAAAGGTACTAATAAAAAAAGAAAGAAACGGGTTTGTTGGCAATTATGTCTGCAAATGTAAAATGCTAATGAAAACAGAATCGAAAGAAAACGTAGTACCTGAGACGGGGACATTTGAGGGTTTAAAAGACGCTGCTTACAATGTATAAGAAGCTCGAGAACGAGGTGTACCCCGAATGCAGATCATCGACACTGCTCATGAAACTTTTGCCTCAGACATGGAATTTGAATCTTTTTCAGCAGCGATTGCTTGAAATCTTACACGTAAATTTGACAATTTTAATATACAGAAACTAGTATTCAAAACTTGTATCTACATAATTGTTTTGATTTTTTGCAGATTTTTGCTGGGAAAGGCTCGATCCGGAAAATAAGGTCATACCGTCCGAATCGTTGCCTTACTTGTTATGCAAAACCAGCATTCCTCGCAAACATCTCATTTAAAGCAAGCGCGTATTTTCACAAATCAATGCAATATTATTACAGCAGGCTAATTAATGTTGATATTTTTTAGTTTCGAAAAATTGTTGTTGTTTTTTTTGATACGTAATATGTGATTAATTGCGAATGATGTTCGTACGTTGTGTTATTAAGAATAAATTTTGGTTTCCAAGACCAGAGTTTCTCGCGGGAGATACCAGTTTCGGATACTGACAAACTGGTATGTATCAGAATACCCCTGAAATTCAAAGGGCTTTTGCACCTAGATAATTTGATTAGGACTTGTACGATATCTGCATATTTACACATGTCGATAATCAAATGGCAAAACTAAAACCAGGTAATTTTTTAGAATTACTATCAGGAAAAATTGCCTTCTCGGGAAAGTTTATTGCCTCCGAGTGGTAACATTATTTCTAGGCCAGTTGGACATATTCGTCTCATATGAGTAAGTACACGATGTATTACCTACACATACCCCAGTCGAAAAAATTTCACTAGCACGCGACTAACCGCCGGCCAAAAGCTCTCGGAAATCGAATAATTTAAAGAGCCGTTATACGAAAGTATTATAGGGCGTAGTTTTTTGCCTTTCTTTATTATGACGCGCGTAAACGTTTCCCCTTGTGTAGGGTAAAAAGAGAGAAAGCTTCCGCCAAGATGGTTAAAAGGGAAGGAGAATAATAGATAAAAATCATAATTCAAACGCGTTACATATTAAACAGCGATCTTCAAGTTTATGTCGGGATGGTACGAAAAAAAAATACTATTTTTTGAACGCTATCCTTTGGGAAACATTTTTTGACGTAATAGCCCCCGTAATAAGAGTTTAAAATATTTATTTCGCAACCGGGTTTCTGTTTTTCTCCTTTTTTTTTTCATCACGAGTCGGAAAACGGAAGCACCAGCCGCGCCGGCAACGCGTTATATTCAACACGAGTATTTCGTTATTATTGCCGATGAATGAATATGAGCGATTTGAAGCAAGTGTGCAGATACTATATCGTTCTTTTGCCAGCATTTTACTATTTTTGCAACTATCGCAAAGGTGCGATTCAAATTAAGGGAGGAGAAGGAGAGGTGGAGAGGTCTTCCAGACGTCTCTCTCACGTCAGATATATGCCTAATTCCAAGTCAAAACACTCGTTTATATTCTTACGACGATGGTAAAATTCAGCAATACCATATTTCGCAGCAGAACGAGAACGCTGACACCAGAGTGTAAATCTCGCCTCAAATACAGCCGCACACCTCGTCATCGGCATTGCGCCGCCATCCACAGCCATACAACAATTCCGAGCAATAATTTACATCCAAGAATTGTTGGCTGCCTAGCGCCTACATCGCGGCGCACTCGAGGTACCATCTTTTCTATACTAAACCATCTTCTGTTAATTACAACCATTGCGCGCCATACGCAGCAAGATTAACTGGCAACGGAAAACATCGCCGAAAATACCTGCTGTACGTAAACTGTAACACGAGAACATGTATTTATACACGTGGACTGCCACCGCGAAAATACTTATAAAACGATCTAGGATGCCGCGAGGTGGTGAAGAGACTGGAGGCGCGTCACGACCTCACGTGCCAGCCAAAAAGCAAAGAGCAGAAAGACAGCGACTGCAGAAAATTATTGTAATAACACGTTAAATTATCTCAAACTGTTACCAAAATTAACGATATTCGCCGCTGCTTAAAAACCGCACCTTTATTTACAGTTTCTGTATAACCGTCGCTCGCGTCGCCTCAGCTGAATTAACAACCTTATAGTACACCAAAGACGTAGAGTACTAGAATAGTACGAGTATTTTACAACGTTTTGTTCGTTGATCATTCTGTGGTTAATTTTTCTATACCCAGGGTTATAAAAAGTCAACGTTTGTAAGGTGTTGGGGGGGGGGTGAGTCTGATCATATTGAAATTTTCTACAAAATTAGCTCGTTGCAGAGCTCATCAGACAATGAAATCAAATACTGAGAATAATTCATTAAGTATCTCAGCAATAATTACGTCGCTAACACAAAACTTTTACCAACGTATAATCGAGTCTTGAGTTTTCCAAAATTCCAACACAGTTTATTGTATGTGTAAAGGTACTCGCGATATAAGATAATGAACACGTTGAAAAATCATATTTACGATGGTGTTAACACGAGACACGAAATCGAATAAGTACGCAGAGAGGAAGTCATCAAGGAATTTTCCGCGAAAGGAAAGACGTTCCTTTTAGAAGGTACAAAACACGCTCGGCTCGCTCTAAGAAAAACGAAAGGATAGTCGGTTATAAGGACTAAGGAAGGGTAACGTTAACTTCCGGTTACGTAATGTGCGGCATGACGCGACGATGGTCGTGTATAAACGCAAACGCGTACACACAATATAGAGCGTCCCATCCGGCAACAAGAAGACAACGTTGTTGGCTAAAATAGTAGAAGGAAGACTCGAGTACACACTTCTTGCTCACCGCGGTGCTAAATTTACGACGCCTTAAATTTTCCGCTTTATTGTAAAATACCATCGTACCTCATATTTTTCGAAAGGGCAGCGACGTTGATAGCCACGAGCTAGCTACGCCAAGCCTATTATTAACATCGGCTTTAATTATCATGTTATACCGAGGAATTAGTTCGTTAGTTATAACATCATAATTATCGTCGATGTATAGTCGATGTTCTCAAGTAAACGTAGTAGCAAGGGTCTGAGAAGGAATAAAATATTTCCTCAATAACGAGGCTCGACTGAACAACGGGTCTCACAGGATCCTATTCTTGTTTCATATTTTTTTCGCCTTCCATTACCGTGATACGTTGAATACTACGTCTGCGAAGTAACTAAGATTGCATACAGAGCTTCAAGTTGGCGTTCACGAATTAAAAAATGCTTCATTTTTGAAAATTCTTTTTGTGTTGTTTCGGTGAAAAGATAACCAATTTTCAAAAAAAGAAAAAAATAGTATAAAAAAATCGTTGTTTTCTTGCTCTTACCCATTCCGAACCGGTTGCGGGGGGGGGGGGGGGGTCGGTTCCAAAAGTTGGTATTCAGTATTCTGCATCGATCGACCTAGGTCATCGCCATCAAAATCCTAGATCACTTTTAGGGTTCTACTCAGCGGTTGAACATTTGCAGATTGCTCATTTCTGAGTAAATTCGTGATTAAAAAGTTTTTCTCAAAAATGTATTTCGCAAAAAATCATGTTTAAACACGAAAAAATATCATTTATAAAACGGGGAAATATTTTGGAATGTACTAATGCCAATTTTTAGGCCATTTTTACCAATTTAAGGAACTCAAGAAAGATAGCCAAAAACTTGACTATCTTTTTGGGTTTTTTGAAAGTTACAATAATGACCAAAAAATTGGCACCGCTGTACTCCGAAATATTTGCTCAGTTTCATAAATCATGTATTCCGATGTTTTGACTCAATTAATGCGAAATACTCGTATTTCAGACGAAAAAATTTTCAAAACCTGAATTCACCCGAACATAAGCAATTTGCAAATCAGTAATCGCTCACTTAGTAATCCTCAAAGTGGTCTTGGGATTTTGATGGCCATGGCCTGAGTCGACGCAGAATCTCGAACACTACCTATCTTCTAGAACTGGGTAATTTTTCCCAAAACCAGTTCGGTACTGGCAGGAGCGAAAAAACCACGATATTTTTCGAAAATTCCCCAGATTTTTCCACCAGAGGCGCTTCCGAAGCCTTTTTTTGAGTTACTTACATCTCAAAACGAAGGATCTTCACTGAATTTCGACTTTTTTTCACGATGTACCCAGCAAATTGAAACGAAACACGATGTACTCGACTCAAAAAATATCTAAGGGAAGAGTGGTTCGCACCATCGTACTCTTTCCTATAAATTCCGCCAAGCATTTCATGTTGAATATTCTCTTAAAGAGTGTCACGAAAACACCTTCCATTACTTACTCACTACGACAGTATGGGCAATTGGGCACCATCAAAGATAACGAACAACTCGCCGTATTTGCGAACTATCTCTGGTTATTGTTCCTGAAGTATTTTTGTGATCTTAAAAATAAGACGTTTTGCAAGATAATATCTGCAACTGTGTACAACAGACTTTTTTTGGGGAAAGGGCCTGTCAATAGGGAAAACTATCAAAAAAAATCGATACGGATAAATGGCCAGATCTGAATGAATCCTTCATAAGCCATATCATCAGCAAGACTCGTCCGTTCAAAGATACTCTGGTAAAAATACTCGAATATATGCCAGGATATCCTTCAAAATTACTTACACTTGCCAAGCTGTCACATGAGCAACAGAAAAAACTCCTCCGATTGATTTTATGAGAAAATCAACCTGCTCTTGAATTAAATTTAGAAGATAGTCCTATGAGATGAAATCCAATATTCATGTTCAAACATGCCACGAAACAGACGAAGAAGTATGTTTGTTTTTTACTTTTTAACGATCAAAGACGTTTATTTTATTTAAAATTCAATTTATTTACGTTTGAAGATATTAATTTTACGTTCATATTTTTCATCAGATACGATATCCGTACGGAATATGAAAATTCATCATCAATCGCAAAATCATGGCTCGTCGTGTGAAATTTTAGATCATTGTAGACTATACAGTCCCTCTCTTTAGACCTACCCTACTCACAAAAAAAGAGAGAAATACGTGTGTTACCGAACATTCTACGGTACATAATATACAGCCAGCATTTCGCATAAAAACCACAATAGGGCAAAAAAATCACTTCCCAACAATAATTAAAAAATTTACGAACGATGTTTTCCATTTGGGAAGCGTATTGATAGATTGTTTATTATCTTGGCGTCGTCGGGCGTACCAAAAAAATTAAATGATTTTTTTTTCTTTATACGTTTATAATAATTCTCGTAAACAAAAGCACACGATAACTACCCAGCTAAAAATCCATTATCGGTATATTTTACCGGCCAGAATTACACTCATGGGCGAGAACACCGCCGCCTCGCTGGTCAGAACATTCGAGTCCATCACGAAAGCGAACACAGTCATCGTTCTGGCCGGATTCAAAACCATCGCAACTACTCGAATACGAGGCGAACCGGATAAATTTTATAGCAACCGAGCTTTTTTTTTCAAGTATCGTAAACGGTACGGTAGCGAAATTCTACACGCCGCTATTATTTTACCGCCGAGTGTCATTAGGTTACGTATTCTCAGCGGGTGAGATGGCACATTTATTTCGATTTTACTGGCGCGAATTGGGCGTGAATTGTGCGAACACAACACGCGTACCGTGTGAATACGTACGAGGGTGAAAAAAATCATTCTAAAAGGTTAGGGAAAAAATTAAATAGAAAAAAACATCGAATTATCGATAGAAAATTTCATTATCGATGAATAGAATCGTATTTTTCTACATAAATTGAAAACTAACGAATACGGAAACGAAGTACACTTTTGGGCTCGAATTTAAGCGCAAGAGCTACACAACTGGTGGTTACGAATTACTTAAATTACCGATTGTGCAGATTGCTCGATGAAAAAATATCACTAGTTAAAAACAAATTGCTTACCACGCGCAAAATATGGTCTTCCAGGAACGTTGAATTCTTATTCCGTCAAACCGAACTCACTCAAAGACCACTTAATCAACTCCTATAACGCGAAAAAAACCATGTTTAAAAAAGGGTAACGATACGCGAATAAAATGAACGTAATAATCGAAAAAATCAATCAAGTCGATCACTCAAAATTAATCAACAGGCATGCAAATATCTGCATCGAATCGAAAACGCAACGTACTTATTCGTATCACGCACAAAAGTATACTCGAGAGTTCTTCCCATTCCAACGAAATGAACAAAATGTTCGTGAAAAATCAAGCAAACTGCTCGGTCATTTTATCACTTCGACTAACAATAAGAGTCGTTGGAGAGAACTCGTTGTCAGAACCAGAATAAGTAGAATAATATCATCGTTTCGATCGATTGTACAAAATTCAGATAAGGCGAACATACATATTACTACGAAAAAGATCAGAACGATGCCTGAAAATGTTTGAAATAGAAACCAGACAGGGACAATAACGTACTTCAGGGTTATCCAAAACATGAATACATTTCAATGCCAATTCTTCAATCAATTTTAAAAATTACTCAACATTCAACATACCTACACTGCTGTTACGAAAATCGATCGTCATCAACTCATCAGTTACGAAGTGATGAAAATCCATTTATGCACATACGCTTACGTATGTAGACCTTTATCCAAAAAATATACATACTCAAGTAGGTACTTACTTATGACTTTTTAATAAAATATTAGAACAGTGATGACGACGAGATGGAGGGTATTGGTCACACATCTAATCAACAAGATCGTTCAAAAATTAGCAAAAACGACATCAAGGCACAAACAATACGTCGTCGTCGGCGTCGGTCAAGTTTCATCAGCAGAAAGACGAACAATTACCAAAAAAAATTGACCCAAGCTAACTTCTTTACCTGGAGTCGATTTTTGTTCAACTTTTCACCTTATTCGATGTCGAATGCAGTCGATAGTTTATCTTCATAATTATTTTTCAGTGAAAATAGCAGTAAAAATCATAATATATTAATTCATAAAATAATATTGAAAATATTTTGACGAAATGTTCGAAAAGGATAATGAAACGAAAAATTGATAATTTTTAAACACGTCCTGAAAATCATCCAATATTTTCATCAAATCATCATCTGCAATACACTGCTTGTTATCACAAAATCTGCAGGTGTTTTTGATCAAGTTCAAATTACAATTTCTCTTTGCTCGCAATCCCCAATGATATGCGCGGTGCTTGCATACGGTTACGTGGGGAGCGTCCTCTTTCACTATTTGACCAAAGATTTTATAGTTTATTTTTATATTTAATTTACCGATTTCATGTGTTTTTAATTCATTTTTTAGTTTCGTATTTTAATGCTTCAACAATATTATTTTATTATTTTATCAGTTTTTAGAAGAAGATTTGACCATCAGCAAACCCCAAATGAAAAACCAAGCAGAATAACTGGAAGATTGCAAATTAAGATTTTCGTAGCGATTCTCCTCGGCTATTGAGGATATGATTTCATCAAAACTAAAATAATCTCCAAGGGTGCTGAAAAAAAAGACTAATGTGAAAACTCACTACGATATTTTTTGTTTCTATCTTGTAATTGTTAAAATTTTCTCTCTATTTTTTCCCTCAGTATTGTATCCGGACTGATACACGTAATTTCTGTTTTTGTTTATGACAAAAGACTGACAGCCTACATTAAATTTATTCTGACTATTTAGATATGACTCGCCTACATCTTTTTTGTCAACCTTATTACCACCCAAAACTAGGTTCCTTTTCAGGTACCAAAATGAACTCGCAAAAATATTGAAAATACGGAGATATGTTCAACGTACCGAACGTATGAAAGTAAGAAAAAATGGATGAAAAACATCAATAGCGATGTTCAGCAATTCTATCTTTTCCCAACACGATAAACCTATTAACAGTTTATTAATTTTACTGATTTTATGTGTTTTATAATTAATTTTTTAGTTTCGTATTTTAATGCTAAAAAAATATTATTTTATTATTTTATCACTTTTTAGAAGAAGATTTGATAATGATCTGTCATTTTTTTTTTTTTTTTTCAGATTTCGTATAATTACATCGAGCACAGATGGTGCTAAATTCCATTTGGATTTCTTAACTGTGGAATTGAAGATTCGGAGAATTCATAATTTGGTAAGTTTTGTCAACCATTCTCTGCTGTAATTGTAAATGTTTTATATATGTATTATGAAAATTACCATTTGCCATTTCTTTGGGGGATTTTTTCCCCGGCACATGTATCGTAAATTGAGTATTATGAATTTAAAGCTGAGTTATGATTTTCGAGGTTTTTGAGAAAGATGTCATACAAAGGCCGCGGCCTATCAAAATATGTACATAGTATGAAATTTCAAATACCTCAACGATAATTTTTTTGGGGCTTTTGAAAAAAAAACCGTTGAGCTCAAAATTGAATCACGATGTTTGGAATTTTGAAAAACGTTTGGGTTATTTTGAGCCGTTTTGAGTCCAAAACTGAAACCAGTGCCATGATTTTCGTAATTTTTTGAAATTGTATCATGCGACTTATCGAAATGGGTTCAAATTTCTTGAAAAGTTCGAATATTTCAACGATAATATTTTTTCAGCATTTTGTAAGAATTGGTGTTTCTGTTGAAATTTTGAAAATAGTCGTGTGACCTATAAAATGGGTTGATATTTTGCAATAAATTTAACTGCTTACACGAAAATTTGTTTTGTTGATTCTAAAATTGAAATCCGTGCCATGATTTTTGAAATTTTGAAGGATTTTTTATTACAACACGGACATGATTTTCGGCGAAAATGCTCGATTTTGATTTTGGAAATCGTGGAAAATTTCCAAACAATTGGTAAAATAGTATCGCGTGAGGTGAAATCGTGTAAAAATTACGTGAAGCGCAATGAAAAACGTGAAGTCATCTTAGAAATTACTTGAAAGTTGATGAAAATTAATTGATCATAAACTCCATTTCAATCCTATACATAATTTTGATGAAAAGTCATCCAAAACCGGAAATTCGATCATTCAATAGTTATCGGAAGCTCGTTCTTTTTCATTTTTTCAATTTAGTAGACACCACCGTCGAGAAAAGTTGTCTACTTTACGCATTTTTCATATTATTTACATGATTTTCCTAATTCTCTTGAACGTATAGTTGAAAAGTCAACCATTCGCTCGAGTAAGATGTGACGATATTAGTTTCCTAAATTCCCCTTGAAAATTTATTACTGCCAAAGTTTAATATTTTTAATAAATTTATTTAATAATTTAATTATAATTTAAATTATTATAATAGAGTATCTAATTCTAGTTTTTAATAAATTTAATTATTTAAATAATATTTTTTATTAATATAATTTATTTCACTAATTTAATTAATTAAATTTTAATTAAATTTTTAATAATAAAACTGATGATGGTTCAATTTTTTCGAATTCGTGCGAATTATTCATCAATAAAATTGTACACATGCAGATTCAATAACGTTCATATTTTCAAACAAAAATATCCCTTTAAAAAGTTCATTTCATCTTCTGTTTCTCAATTCCAACAGACTTTAAATTCAAAACTAGTGAAGATGGAAGAATGCATTTAGGATCGTCTCAAGTTTATCCCTAACGTACGCAATATTAGTCCATCCCTAATTCAAACAGTAATGAAAAAATCCTCCGCAAAATGCTCATAAGAAGGGTGACCGAGAGACTATATTGAATTTCACCCAGTTTGCCGATCGTTTACAGTACACGACGATAATGGAGCTCGAAAACACCGCCGTATCAATTCATCAGCATACACACATACACATTGCACAATATGGGTTCGTTCAATGATGTCGCACGCGTCACAGATCATCACAAAACATAGCAATAAATAACAGCCTAAGAATGTAAAAAAAATCAACTGTAATTGCGGAAATAGGAGGATCGTAGGAGCCATTAATGTTGGCCGGACAATCGCTGGACAATAAAACCGTCAATAATTGAAATTTTTAATGGCCATAATAAAACTTTAGTGGTTATACTTAAATTATAAATTAAATTAATTAATTCTATTATTCATTAAACACCCTATAGGTTTCTCTAATATCCTTTTTCTTAGTTTTTTTTCTTTCTTTCTTGCGACGTAGTACAAAATTGAACTGTATAGAAAACAGTTTTACGTGAGTAAAGTTTTTCAAGAATTTTGAGCAGTTCATCTCCGAGGGCGAGAAATTTCCGTCGTCACCGCAAGTTGAAAGTAAATATTTCAAAAAGCTATCAAAAGTTGGAATGAAAGTTTAGAAGCACTTTAACGAAATCCAAGATATGTGCGTGAGTATGTGTTGCCAGCGTATGTCGAAGAAAATGTGGCATTGGCGGAGACTGCGCCATTTCCGGGTGATGATCCATTATTGACGAGTCGTCGCAACAGAATGAACTTTTATTCGGTTTCGCATGTCAAATTTACGAGTCAAGTTTTTTCCCCATCCCTTTCAGCGTCCTTTTCATCAGTTCATGTAATTCATACGTCATCGTCGTGTCCGCCCCTGCAACGAATTAATTTTCTTTAGAACTGGCCAGCGATGTCGTAAAAAATGTCTTCTTGGTCGTCTCAGTGTTGCATTTTTTATGCCTATCGAGTTACTAAACCCCGAGCTGCTGGATGTTACAGACTTTAATATTTTTTTTGTTTGGCCATTTTATGAGCTAAGAGCTTACAATATGTACAATTGTTTGGAAATTTTCCACGAGTTTCAATCATAATTGAGCATTTTCGCCAAAAATCATGACCCCGGGTTGTAACCATAAATCCTTCAAAATTTCAAAAATCTTGGCGATATAATTTCATTCGAATACCAGTAGGTACTTTTTCAAGACTATGAAATACTGATTCGATGCAACCAGAATTTTTGAAACGCTTTTAACCATACGAATTGAAACAAATCGTTCGTAAACGATTTTTTTCTCGGAGTTGTCTAATTTCACATTTTTACACGTCGACTCAACGTTCAACTCCAAGAAGCACATGTACAGAGTTTAATCTCAGTATACATATAATATGATTTCAGACACTTGATTTAAGCTAAACTCGCTCCATCAACAAACGAAATCCCTTCTCGTCCGAATTATCATCACAATATGTATTAGATAAACGAGTAACAGATGATGTTGAGTAATACATATACGTATGTAGTACATAATATGTACTGAAAACAGATACCGACGATGATGCTGCTGCTGCACATCCGGCAAAAAATATATCAATACCAGAAAAAATGGACAGCAGACTACGCAGCGATACCGAGGCATATGAAGAAGGCTGTAGGATACGGTGAACGAAGTCGCGCCATAAAACTGTCAAAAGTACAGAAAAGGGCTTTACCTCCTTCACACATTTATCGTCGTTGGAAGTGAAGAGAAAAATACGAGTACAAAAGCAAAGAAAAAGCTTAGTGGATCCTCTTTCTCCACGACATCGTTGTGGGTTGTCGTCTTCGCAAAATAACCCAAAGATTTAGACGTTTTCTCTCCAAGACGTTGGGAAATTATCACGCGTCGACAAAACAAAGACGAATCGAGAAAAAGAATAAAACCAGCCGCAGGCTAGAAATGTAAAATAAAGCACATTTCAGAGCATCGTCTTCTTACCTTCTCCGCAAAGGCACACTCACATATGAGCCGAGAAAGCAAGAGATACGCGATGACGGGGCGTGGGATGGACGTCGTCGAGTCCGCGTAGCAGATTTATAGTCGATACACGACCGCATTAGAAATTCACTCGATTCGCACCAAACACACACAAAAGCCCCTCACACTCGCATATAGAGAGGTACCTTACCTATACATACGCAAAACGGAGGTCAAATTTTTACGTATACATTGCCGCTTTTAGTTATTGAATAAAATATATATTTTTCAGTAACGGTTTTTTCTTTTTTTCGCCTTCAAGAGAGAAAATTCTCCTTCGAGGATGAACCAACTTTTCAGAGAAAAATTGTAAATCCAATCCAGATTGTGAAATTTACCTTTGTAATTACGATTCAAGTTGAAATTGTCACAAACTAATGTGCTTATCCTACATGTGATCGTCGTGATCGATCGACAATCTTATATCCATCGTGGTTTATTTATATTTTGTTCAAGGTATTTACTGCGTACGAGTAATTTTTCAGAAATGAGAATTTCTACGTGATAAAAGTGTGTTAGGGGTTCCCAAAATGACAAAATTCGACACAAAGCTAAAGATAAAACCAACTACGTATAGTACGTACCTGTACTTACGCTTGTAACAATGCTTATGAAAGGAACGTTCCCTATACGTTTAATATAATTAATTACCATGTATTCAAACTAGTACATAAAAATCATGAAAAACTAATTTGTGAGTGTGTCAATTATCAAGTACAAAAAATGTTTCTCACTAGCCCACTAGGACTAGTTAGTGAAATTTGCCATAAATGACGAATTAAATTACATATTTTGTCCATTTTGAAGGCGAAAAGGAAAAAAAACTACTTTATTCCCCCAGTAAAAAGTGGAAAGCAGTTGAACTAGTAAACAATGAAGAAATGACGCCCAATGCTGCTAGTAAGGAATTCGAAATTCCTAGGATGACAATCTTATCTAAGGGGCTACTAGCCTCCGGCCAGAAGGAAGCGTAAAACCTAGTCTACCTACACCAATGTTGGGTATGATTTTTGTGGAATATACAAGTAGTAATAAAAACCACTATAAGCTACTTCATAATTCATAAAATATTTATTCACAAGGCAGAGGGCACTTAAACGAACAAAAGTTAGTAGAACGGGTGAAGCAGTCACCATAGATTCGTTCGTTACTCTACTCATAGTCAGCCAATCAATTACTTCAAGAAGGCCATGGAAAATTAGTGCACACACATTCGATTTGGAAAAGGGACCCGCAAGAAGATGTATCATGGGTTCATGAGCCGGCATTCGAATTCGACTTTGAGGACGGCGGAATATCTGCATAAAGGTAAAGCTACAGCGACTGAGTCAACCATTCGTAAATGGTTTCGAAATGTAAGTACATACAACTTGGACCTACATGTACATACGTAATAAAAGAAATGTTTTACTCGCGTAAAAATTCAGAATACTTGGTACATAATTTTGATTTTTTTGTATTTTTTCAATATAACCTTAGGTAATAACAAAATTGAAAGACCACCTCGATATCTTTGAGTGACGATTCAAGTCGAATATTCAATTCAAGACGAACATCGGTGGTTCTGCACCCCAAAAGTAGACCAATACTTGTTTCAAACGGTCAAAAAACAGTCTTACATGAGGCTAGTTCATCGAATTATCAGGTTTCGTTGGAAAATATCCAGTGAGTGATCAGAGAAACTTCAGATTTGGATACAACCGGGCACCAATTTGAAAAAAACGTCATGTGAAGCTGTTGCCTATCTTTAAAACATCGAAAATTAAACAAAATCGCATAGGTATTACGACTTTATTTTCAATTAGCAAATTGAAGGGCGAATGAAATTTTAAATTCCAAAAAATAACAATAAAAAAATAATTACAATACGTTTAAAAATCAACCAAATGTAGGTACTACGATCAATTTTTTTTTCAGCTGTGAAATTTAAAAAGATTTGAGAGTTTGAAAGTTGGTTTATGAAAATTATCACTAAATCATCAATTTTAAACTTCCAAATACTTCAAAAATTTCAGAGTTGAAAAAAATTGATGAATTAACACAAAATTTGTTCATTTTTAGAGGTACCTACTATACATTTCCGCAATTATTTTTTTACGGCTATTTTCTGAAATTAAAATTCATTCACAGACTCTTCAATTTATATATGTATTAGGCAAAAAGTCATATAATATGTGATTTTGTCAAGTTTTCGATGTTCTACCCACTCCCAAGGTCAAAAGTCGATTTTAACAATCGGTTTCGAAGAACGCAATTAGCCCCTTTAAATTTGAAGATAGACAACGCCTTCATATTCTTTTTCAGTGGTACCCGGTGGTACCAAAATCTGAAGTTTCACTCACTACTCGATCATCTACCACTAAGCAAATGCACGCAAGAAATCGTAAAATGGCAATAGGCTGACCGAAGGGAGGGAGGGTCCCTTGTGACATCGACCAGAGCGCCGATGAGGACTGACGACGACAAGATTTCCGCAGCAAAATTATTAATTTATTAATTACATTACCGAACGTCATTAGGGGTGCGATGCTGTTTTGTTTACTTTGTATTTTCTTGGTTTTTTTAATTACTAAACGGAAGCATAATATTGTAAAAATTATATTATAGTAAGTTTCCCTGCTCTTGTAATAAATTTAATTAAGGTTATCCTTTAGAATAGGATTCAAAGTTTGAAAAAAATACATTTGAGATTTCTTGTAAAACTGTTTGAGTATTTTAGAAGTAATATTTATCATGTCAAAAACATATCGTACCTCGAGAAAAAATTAAAATCGGGCAAAAAATTGAAAAAATTCCGACTCTGAGGTAATCACAACAAAAATTTACACTTGGCTTAAAAATTTCATCATTTTTAGCTTCAAATTGTTTATTCGTCGAGGCCAACGAAAAAGTTGTCAGAAAACCTTCCAACGATGGCATTCGCCATCATTATTTTTTCCAAAGTAACTCTTAACATATTTTCTACAGATAACTCATTTTATTCAAATTTCGAGGACTGCACCTACGTTTACATTGTACATTCTATTGCATGAAGTTGGAGGACATCTTTGATAAGTTGCTACTTAAATGTCACTTCGTTAAGGAAGTACGTTCTTATTGTTTAATAATATTATAACTTGTATCTTATCATTACAATGTAGAAACCCGCGGAAATAGCAATTGGTGATACCGTAAAATTGAATCGTCCGAACTTGTAAAAAGACGATCGCAGCGACCAGCATCACCGTCTATATTAGTCAAGATTATGGAAAAAAGCAACAACTGAGGCCATCGTAGCTTCGCTTCATTTTTTCCAACACACTCGGGATGTTGTCCCGTTTGCAAGGATCTTTCGTGTGAAAGAGGGTGCTTTCTCAAAACAGGAGAGATACTAAGAATATAATAAGTAAAAATCGGGCGGGGGGAATTAATAAAATTCTGACTTTAGTAGGAGTCAATCACTCAATCGCCATACCCTCAGCAATTCAGCATATTAAATAAACATCGAACAGAAGTTTCCTCGAGGTACACTTTATTCTCTTCCGGGAATGGAACATTTGTTCGTTAAATTTTGTTACAGGGTGTCCAAGAAAACGGATTTTTATATATTTTGTTGATAAGCAAAAATGAGAAAAAATTTCGAGTCAAAATTGAAAAATTGAATAACAATCAGAAAAATGTGCGTTTGAGTAATTGCTTCAATGCGAATTGCAAAATGAAAGCTTCTCACGTTTTCCATTGAAACGAACATTTTTCTAATTATTATTCAATTTACCAGTAGCTATCGAGCAACATCGAAATAAGAATAAATCCAATATAATACGCAGCATAAAGAATGGGTCTGTGTACAGAGCTGCATACTTAAATATGGGATAAATGGAAGTTTGCTAATCGATAATATGTACATTGTACACATCACATATCTTCTACACAATATTCGATTATTTCGTTCATATTACATCAGATTATGGCCATACTAGTATGGGTATTTTTCGAAGCAAACGTCATGATAATGCGTAATTTCTTTTCATTATACATATGTACTCAAAAGAAAATTATGATATTTATTTTACTATGATACTCGTAAAACTATCTTTACCTGAAAACATGTGATATCAATACGTTCAAGTAAAGAACCGGCTTCAGTGAATGTACAATACATGCATTCGCGAATTCAAACGAACTACAATTCAACGCGAAATTGCGAGCTTACCGAACCAATTTCATTGAGTTACATCAAGAATACAAAACCTTTCAAAAATTTAATCATTTAAATTACCAATAACACATTTTGAATAAAAATTTTATCAAAAATTTCCTAATCAACAATATTGAAAATAACAGGTTAGGAAACAACGGTATAAAAAGAAACGAAAGACCGGTCACGCGTCGGGTAACACTGCGAAAACGGCGATGACGTCAGGTAGACTTTACTAATTCAACAAATAAACCGAAAGACACGATACTAACGATATTTTTCTTTTTTTTTTTTCTCGTAAAAAACAGTCGCGGTAGTTATTTATTACCCAAAATAGACAAGTTTCAATCCTATCGCTTAATTTTTATGCTATCTTTCACAAAAAAAACACCATAAATCGTTAGAGTACGTAATATTCTATTCTGTATCTTGCATTTTACTCTAAACAACACTTCCGACAAAACGATTACAAAATTCTATTCGAGTATCATTTGAAAATGACTCCACTTTGAAAGTCAACCGCCACAAAATTAATCTTCAAAATAATATCCGGTGCTTCGACCATTTCGTCTGATGACACAATTTGGGTACGGTACGATTGCCATTCCTCCACCAGCACTCTCATTTTTGATAACAAGAAATCGTAATATCAACTAACAAGTGAAGTTCGTAAAAACTTACCCACTGGAACAGGATCGTTGGAACTGTTGTAGGTCCAAGGTTTACAAACATTCGGTAGATCGATTACGAAACTCGGAAACCGAAATTGATCGCGATTCACGATTTTACTGATGGGGGGGAGGGGGTTAGGAACACAACGACAACGCATCGAAAACACATCATCGGTACTACTACCATGACCACGACAAGCTTTGAAGCTTTGAACGATTCAACTGGGGGGGGGGGGTGGATCGAAACACATTATTTGCACCGAAATAACCACGACAAACTTCGTAAAGTAAAAATCAATTAAATAAAATCGACGACGAACTGATGATTACGCGTATCGCGACACGAAGAACCGCGAAAACACCGATAAATGATAAGTTTATTGAAAACCTGAAATAAAAGAATTTACGTATATACAGCAGAACACAAAATCAAAAAAATATCCAGTGCTGGTGGAGGTTAAAGATTCAGGTATTAAATGCGATAAGTAATAGTAAAATCATCGTACAATGAGGAGGTGCGTTCTGATGAGATATTATTCACCTGAATAAAAATTCAGATCCATCTCCGTAGGTACGTTGATCGTTGTCGACGATTTTCGTTTAATGAAACTAAAAATACATAGAAGATGCTAGAGTCAAATATTACACCCATTTACGGGTGAAATTGAGCAACTCCACGATAAAGCATTATGAACCTAAATTTCTTTGTGAAAACGTCGAGTCGAACATTACCCTTCGGCTTCTGCATATTTTTTATATTTTGTCACGTTCTGTTTTACCCCGTCACAACATCTTCAAAATAATCGCAAATCATCGGGAAAAAATTACACGATGCTCATTTATGGTGAATTTTTTCGCCAGTATGCTCGATGAGAGGAATCGACAATATTGCTTCAGCGATAGACAACGCGTTATTGAATAAGAAATAAAGAGTTCTGATCATGTACGTCGAGATTGAATGATGAAATAGGTATACGTAATATTAGGCGAAGCATTGGAGGTTCATGTAAGGTAAAGTGGGGTAATTCCGATGGCAAAATTCAAAATTTTAGCAATTTCTCATTTTTTGGATTTCCTGTACATTTTGGGGCAAAAATGATGTAACAACTTTATTCCTGTGTCCTTCGGCTACACATTGACTATATTGAAGAGTGTTTTGTGTGAAGGCTTCATACATATAATTGAAAAAACATTTTGGAAGGTTGTGTTATCAGAATTACCCTAAAAATGGGGTAATTCCGATAATGAGTTTTATAAGGAAAGGAATTCTCCCAGGGTAATTCCGAGCCAGTAATGTTGAAATATACCATTTATTGCATATTTAGGTTTTCATTTCATGTAAATTGAATCATTAGAACAAAAATTAAATTTTTTTACAAATATGCATTTTTGAGGCATAATTTTTGAAAACTAGACCAACTAGAGAAAAATGCCCCGTTTTGAGGATTTTCTTTGATAATTTCGACCCCCTAAAACTATAATACATCAAAACAGCGAAAAAAACATTGCAGGGCAATTTTGCTGGGGCTATTGGAATTACATACCCCGCAGCATGAAAAATGATCGACATGTTTCATAATTCAATGCCACCAAACAAATAATTATAAAAGCAAAATCAAAAGAGGTACTGACACTTTAACACGTATTCATCAAATATCAGCTTCTAAACAGAATTTTTCAACAAGTTTTGAATGATAAAAACGAGTTTCAAAAGTGCACTGTTTTTTGCGGCAAAGGATTTGGGCATTCAGATTTTGAACACTGCACAGACTTGGCAAAACAGAGCAGATGAACCATCTGATCATTAATGGGTGTAGGTTAGCACTAAAACTACCTACTTTCTTCATCATATGTGCCAAAATGTGTTTTGCAACTTAGCTAGGGCTTGCTATCGGAATTACCCCATATCGGAATTACCCCACTTTACCTTACCGTTTTTTCACAACTGCGTAACAGCATGCCGAGTATTCTAAAAAAATGCTTCGTAGGGGCGCAATCTATCTTCAAAATTGAAAGTTTTCAAAAATCAAGTCAGTGTCAACTAATTGTTGAATTTTAGGAGGGGTGGGACCGGCATACCATTGAGGAATTCACATCCTGAATGAATTATTTTCACATAATTATATGTACCGGGATGGTAAGACGGTAGCCAACCGTACAACACCAAAGACAGGGTGTCTACAAAAGTCAAAAAAGCCAATATAAAAAAGGCAGACCGGAGCCAAGATTAAACCTGAACGTAAACAAGCATGGAATGACAAAGCTAGCAGCCAAAGATCAGTTGTACTTACGTACACATATACAATGAACATTAAAATTCATCGCAAAATAAATAACCAAAAACTGAACTGAATACGTCATCTCACAAACACGTATAACGTAAATGCATTTGCTTATATTCATATTACTAGGGTGCTCAAAGGGGGTAAGATCATTGTCCACAATTTTGGTTACGGTGATAACAGTTTTCAACGGACTGCTACACTGAGTTTACCCTCCCCTTCACTACCTTACCCGTGATTGTTTACCTCACTTCACCTAGAAATAACCAAAATGTCGGACAATGATTATACCCCCTCTTTGAGCACCCTAATATTACCACTTCATCAAACACATACTATTAAATACACATAATAATCCCACATTAATTCAATTAAATTCCGAAAAAAAGACTCACCATCACGGCAAAAGTCATCACCGCCTCACCGTCACCGAACGTACGTACTACGTAGGTAGCCGTAATTCAACGCGAAATTTATATCGAACTGCTCTAGAAATCACGAAAAATTTTAAGCCAAAGAATCGCGAAAATAACTTGACCAAATCGCGACGATACATAATCGAAAAAAAAATGAGAATTTTCACGAAAAAGTACCAGAGAAACCGATCCCGATTGAGAGACAACGTGCACTTCTCGACACGATCACTTCCTCACAAACTACCGAGACATGACATGAATTGCAACACATTGCGACCGAAAAAGCCAAACAGTCGTTTGAAACGTCTTCTTATCTTATCGCTCTAATCGACGATAAAAAATACTAAAGGCACCAACACGATTCGTAGAAAACAAGGAATTGTGAAACATGTTGGAGATGTTGGAACAAACGAACAAAAATGTCCAACGTTCGATTTTTTTTCACATTACATTACATTACATAACCTGTCTATTCAAATACATAACATTATCATGAAATTTGCGTACACCAGTAAGTCGAGAAATACGTGACTATGAGTGAGAGGCTCAAAAATCCACAATAATTTCAGCTCAATCTTCAACATTTTCGAGTAAAATCAAAACTGGTACGAACATTGGCATGAAATGAAAATATTTTTAGCACCAGGGTGTCTGTCTACTGTGTACTGAAATCCAAATAGCCAAATTCGTACGACTTCAAGGTGTACCCAACTACCCATGCAGCAAACTTTTAAAATTTCTAGATAGAGAATTTGAGGATATTTTTCTCCATCTCCACGAAAGTACAAACGATTTCAAAATTCATTTCATTCAAAATAACGAAGGAATTGTCAAAAAAAATCACGCAACCTCTATCAAGTGGTTCGTATCAGGAATCAAATTTTTTCACTACGTTTTTGAGTAAATTCACTACTTTCATTACCTGTTGGATTATGGATACCCTGCATTTTGAAAAAAAATGACGCTGAAGTTGATTTGGACGATTTTCAGACCATTTTTTAGAAAATCTGAAATTTCCAAAACATACTCAAAGGCTCCAGAACAGCCTGAAACCATCACCTCCAATCAACTCAGTCTACTATGTATAAATTGAGTACTGTAAATTTCATTTCAACTACTTATACTCAATTGGCAAATTTTCATAAATCTGCTATAGGGTGCTCTAGAACTACACCACTCAAAATCATTCGAAACAATTTTCAACCGAATTGGGGTATCGAAAAAATGACGATTTTTAAAAAAAATTCATCAACAATCAAAATCGTTGGTGATTTCAAAAATTTAAATTCGTTTTCGGAAAATCCGATCACCTCACAATTCAAACCTGATGGACAATTTATTTCAGCTAATTTCAAAATTTCGTAATTTTAGACATTTCTTTTCCTCGACTTTCCATTGAAAATAAAAGGTCACATTTGCAGAAGTGACTTAGGTTACATTTCTCATAAGCATTACATATTATTATGAAATTACTCACTTATTCTCATACGCGAGTTCGTATTCTATCACGTTTGAAATGAAATTTGTACTCACCTGAAACATAAAAAAACTAGCCGTTTATGCACACTTATTCGTTGTATACATGAAAAAGGTAACATCTGGAGCGCGCCTTCGCGTTCACTACGCTAAGGATAACAACTGGTTTTCTGTGACGTCACTGACGTACCATTGAATAGGGAACGCCATGAGTTTTCGCGTCAAAATGCTCGTAATTTTTTTCTGATTTTACATACGAAGCTGAAAAGCTTATTATGACATCCTTCAATGGGACATGTTATCAGGTGCAAGTTTCAACATAATATCTCAATTAGGGCATCTGCAATCGTGTTCACAAACTTTTGTGCACATACATATGCACATACACACACACACACGGAACATCACGCTCAAAATAGTCTCAAAAGTCTTTTTGGACCTTAAAACGTGTAATTCCGTAAAAAACTCGAAATCGAAAAACCGGTCGATTACAATACTTCCCTTACATCGCTGCGCGCTGATCGGAAAGTAATTAAGGTGGATTAGTTACGTAGTTACAAAATTATTGATTAATCAACAGATATAATGAATATGAAAATAATAATGGTCGAAAACGTAAAAATTCTGACGATCTCGACTTTTAATAAAGAGCCAGAAATAAATAGTCTGCACAAATAAAGTACAAGTATCATAAAAATTGTAAAATTGATTGAGAAAATCACTCAAAAATATCAAAAATTGATTGACCATCAGAAAATGATCAAAATTAGAGAGAATGTCTCATTGATTTCGGTAAAATTTTGCACTGACTGCTTAGATTACCAATTGAAAAATACCAAGAATTGATCGAAAAATTCTCAAAATTGAATGATGATTTGTCAAAGCTGCAGAAAGTGTCATAACATTTTGTCAAATTGCCCCCACCCCCATTTTTGAAAATTACAGAAGTTGATCATGGTATCTAACGAAATTTTTTTTGAAAAAAATCACTGCTTTTTTCACTAGATACCTTTTTCCAACCAAATTTACAGAAAGCTCTCAATTCGACCCCCCTCCCCACACATAAAATTAACAAAGTCAAATTTTTCACAGGAAAATTTTCAAAAAAATTGAAATTGGAAGAAAATTTGTACATAAGTATAAAGTATCTATTTTTTTAATTTCAATCAACATTTTTTAAAAAATACAAATGAACGCATTATTGATTTTTATCATTTTTTCACTACCTTTTTGACTAAATTCACCACTTTTTCACTATACTTTCACTATACCTATCTGCTGATACCCTGTTTCGACAGTTTTGAAATTTAATTCTTATTAGTCAGGGAGCCCAATCTGAAAAAATGTACGAGAGGGGTTGAAATTGGGGACCCGGCCCAAAAGTTGCTATATGTAGTCCTCTTTCCAGAAATGCCACTCTGGCAATTCGCAGGTTGGGGCTTTTAAGCACAGCGAAAGCTCAAAGTTCACAATTTTTATGAACTTTCAACTTGGAAAGTTTTATGGCTGAAAATGGGGGATTCTTATAGGATTTTTCACGCTGAATCCAAATATGCCGGTCTGCCAACCCCTAAGTGTCCCCAAAGGGGTGCCAGACTGGGTTCAAGGAGTAAAAATCGCAAAAAATGCTGTAGTTTTTCAATAAATTTTCGTAAAAATCCAACAGATGAAAAAAATTGGCGAATTTTTGAAGAATTTTTCGCGCTGAATCCAACTATGCCGGTCAGCTAACCTCAAAGTGCTTCCAAAGGGGTGCCAGACTACTTTAAAGGGGTGAAAAAGGCAAAATATTGAGGTTTTTCACGTCTTAGGCGCATAAACATAGCATTACTTGGTACCCTAATTATTTTATTCGAATGCGGTTAGCGAGCACATTTTTGAAAAGAGTATGAAATTCTTGTAGACATCCATACGCGAGGTATCTCCACAAAAATTTTGAACCGCTCCAATCATATTTACCCCTCAAAATCGCGTTTTTCAACTTATTTTATGATTTTTAACAATGGAGATTTCGCGAGGTACAATAATTTTAGATGCACGTTTTTGGATGTATTTTTGACTCTAGAACATCATATATTTTTTTTCAAAATTATTGTTTTGGTGGGCTGCGATGAAAAATTGATATAATAAGTCGTAGTGGGGGTAAAATAGGAATTTTGGAGAAAATAATTGAGCGAGTAGGGTGTCGTTTCCGCATGATTCAATACCGTTGAGCACGAATATGACCTCAGATTTTCGGCTAGTTTACACGCATCTAATCTCCTCCAGAGCCTTAACCGCCCCCCCCGCTTCAATTTTTACTATTTTTGAAATAGAGTTACTTTGAGATTTTGTTTTACACTCACACAGCCCCTCCAGAGCCTCATCTCCCTCAATTTCTATTATTTTCAACATGGAGCTACTTTTACAATATTGGCGTCGTTTTCATATGAACCGAACTCCCTGAACGCAAAGATGACTTCAGAATTCGTTTTACTCTCACTCAGTGCATCCGGAGTCTTGGCTCCTTTCTAAATTTCCACTATTTTTGAAGTTAAGCTATGTACATACTTTTACAGCATACGGTATCGTTGTGATTCGAACCGAATCTCCTGAACACGAAATGGCGTTGAATTTCGTGTTATACTCATCAAAAAGTCCTGTATGAACCTCAACCTCATTCTCGATTTCTATTATATTATAGTTTTGAAGTGGAGCTCCATCTATTATATTGAAATCATTTTCATGTGTATTATTTAAACTCACTGAATAAGAGAAAAATATAGGTATAATATTATGATATTCAAGAGTCAAAAATACATCCAAAAAACGTGCTTCTAAAATTGTATCGCGCGACATCTCCATTGTTATAAATCATTTGGAGGCACTTATGGGTTAGCAGACTGGCATAGTTGGATTCAGCGCGAAAAATTCTTCAAAAATTCGCCAATTTTTTTCATCTATTGGATTTTTACGAAAATTTATTGAAAAACTACAGCATTTTTTGCGATTTTTACCCCTTTAACCCAGTCTGGCACCCCTTTGGGGACACTTAGGGGTTGGCAGACCGGCATATTTGGATTCAGCGTGAAAAATCCTATAAGAATCCCCCATTTTCAGCCATAAAACTTTTCAAGTTGAAAGTTCATAAAAATTGTGAACTTTGAGCTTTTGCTGTGCTTAAAAGCCCCACCTGCGAATTGCCAGATTGGCATTTCTGGAAAGAGGACTACATACAGTAACTTTTGGGCCGGGTCCCCAATTTCAACCCCCCTCGTACATTTTTTCAGGTTGGGCTCCCAATCAAATTTCATGATCAATTTTCAGCAGGATTTTTTAAAAAATTACAACAGTGAACATAAAAATTTTAAAACTCAAAACAGATGTGTATACCAGATACCTATAATGAACAAAAAAAATATATAGAAGCGAGAAGTAGCTGTGAGATGCTCCAAAACAGTCACTAAGAATCTGATAAAACAAACACCTGCATGTGACGTCACACGCTTCAAAACGAACTCAAAAATCTCAGAATCAGACTCGATCAGATTCTATGCACGAATCTCCAGAACCGAGTTACGAAGTATGAACAAACCAACCGTATGCCTATACGTACTCCCCTCCCAGTCGCTCGATTACAACAAAATACAAAGGAATTGCGTCGCCAAGAAGTCGGGAAAAATCCAGTTGCTTATCAGCAACTTACACACACACTACGAGAACGAAATACTAGACACTCGTAAGTCGTAACCTTTTGTATTTCTACTCAATGCTACTGGTATTTTTAGGAATTTTAAAATATGAGAGAAAAACTCGGCTGAATCACGTTTTTTGAAGTTTATATTGGATACACCTCCCAACACTCCCAACTATTCAGATATTGAGAAGAGAATGAATAAATGAATGTCTAGGAAAATTCTCTCTCAAAAAAGGTGGCAAATTATGTCGAATTAGCAGCATAAAGCAAAGTTTTGAATTCATTGCAGCAATCAGGTAAAATTTTACCAACACGTTAACAAACAAAAGGTTACAAACTTCATATGGTTTTGCACGAATATTCAGGTTGTATCTCGAATCAAACGTTTGTCACAAATCAGTGAATTATTGTTTAATTTTCAATTGAAAGACAAACTGAAAGAGCCAGATGGCAAATCTTCTATGGTGATCATTTCGCAGAACCCCAAACCGAAATCTAATATTCTTTTCAACCGAAAAATGGAACCGAAACAGATTCAAATTATTTCAGTTTCGGGTTTCAGATACCTACATCAGAGTAGAGGGGATCGAAATACATAAGTACATGCTAACGAGTAACGAGATCGGCATGGCTTTTCTTTTCTTTCATTTCTTTCATCTATCATCGGTTTCATCATCGAATTACATTACATAACTGTTTCCCATGCTACCGAGATCCACATGAATTTCGCTTCTTTCATATCATTATCTGTTTCACCGAATCAACTAACACCTAAGCCCTAAGCTTGTGCTTGTTTCAACTTTCAATACGATTTTGAAGACAAGGGCAAAACAGAAACACAAAGACAACACGCCGAAGAAGAGCGCCCATTGCAAGGAAACTGGCCATTATGCATTCTTCTACTAAGATAGATTTACAAATAATTATATTATCTTATTTTCTTACCTGCTATGGCATCGAAACCAATAATTACATGTGAAAAATTAAAATAATCGAATTAAATATTGAATGAAACACGGAGACGCACCATTTCGCGATGATCGCAACAAAAACAAGATGGCAAATGCCCAAATGGCCGGCAGCGGCAAAAATTGAAAAACGGAAGCAAACATCGACCTTTTATTCCCTATCTGGACAGCGATTCCAATCGGAATTCAAGCAAATCTCTGATGCAAACCTCCCAAATCGAGTTTGTAAAGAATGCCTCTGCGCATTGCGCGAACTCGTCTCTTACCTTACCCCACTTACCAAGTGTACCACCGCGTACGATCATAATCGCGTGTGGAAGGTGGTTATCTCCTTCCACACGCGATTATGATCGTACACGGTGGTACGCTTGGTAAGTGGGGTAAGGTAAGAGACGAGTTCGCGCAATGCGCAGAGGCATTCTTTACAAACTCGATTTGGGAGGTTTGCATCAAAATGAACCCTTGGAATCGCGGTCCAGATGAGGAGAATAAAAGGTCGATGGAAGCAAAATTCTCCGGCAAAATGTGAATATCACGTGATCTCACGTGATGACGCCAGGGATGTCTAGCTAGCCAATAGCCATTAGCCATTAGCCGTTAGCTTATTGAATTTTTGACGTTTAGCCATTAGCCATTAGCCAGCCAATCAAGAAAAAATTTAGCCATTAGCCAGCTTTAGCCAATTGATTTTGGCTAAAAATGATTGGCTAAAATTGAAAATAATTAGGTGAGGAAATGGGTTTCCTGTGGGTAAAAAAAATTAAAATTTTAAAATTCGTAATAAAATCAAAAGCAAAAGACCAAAAAAGTAGTTTGACATTGGCGGTTCCGGTTTTTTTTTCTGAATTTTTTTCAATGATCGTTGTGTTCCAGAAAATTAGTGAAAAATCAGTTTATGAATATAATCAAATAATGAGTGAATGCGAATAATTGTGATTCACGTTTGTGAAATAATAATCATTTCCTAAAACTATAAATAATATCTATAATGGGAATGTGCTCATTTAGAGGAGTATTTAGAGGGGTCACTCGATTTTTAAAAAATCATAAAATTAGCCAGCTAATAGCCAGCCAATAGCCAGCCAATGAAGAGACATTAGCCAATAGCCGTTAGCTTAGCCAAAGCACTAAATTTTTTTAGCTTTAGCCGTTAGCTTTAGCCAATCCCATTGGCTAGACATCCCTGGATGACGCAGTTTCATCTCGCGCAGGGATGTCTAGCTAGCCAATAGCCATTAGCCATTAGCCGTTAGCTTATTGAATTTTTGACGTTTAGCCATTAGCCATTAGCCAGCCAATCAACAAAAAATTTAGCCATTAGCCAGCTTTAGCCAATTGATTGTGGCTAAAAATGATTGGCTAAAATTGAAAATAAATAGGTGAGTAAATGGGTTTCCTGTGGGTAAAAGAAATAAAAATAAAAATTTTAAAATTCGTAATAAAAAAATCAAAAATAAAAGACCAAAAAAGTAGTTTGACATTGGCGTATCTGGGGTTCTTTTTCTTAATTTTTTTCAACGATCGTTGTTTTTCTAATTTCTAGAAAATAAATGAGAAATCAGTTTAAGGAGCGTACACACGATCCAATATATTTGACAAACCAGGTTTGTCAAATTGACATCGTTGATAAAATTTATCAACATATAATCAACATATATTTGGTTGCATGGAAAGTCAAATATATTAGATCATGCAAACGCTATGATAATCTAAGTTTTTTTTCCAAATTTTCAACGTTTTGTTGATCGATGACACCAATTCTGAAAATAGAAATTATTTATATTTTCAAAATTATTTTCAGAGTTGTGTCTATGGTGTCTCCGATCAACAAAACGTTAAAAATTTGAGAAAGACATCATCAGAGCGTCCACACAACCGAATATGTTTGATTAAATTCAATTTGATTTGACAAATCGAGTTTGTCAAATATATTGGATCATGTGTACGCTCCTTTATGAATATAATCAAATAATGCCTGAATGCAAATAATTGTGATTCACATTTGTGAAATAATAATTATTTCCTAAAACTAGAAATTCTATCTATAATGGAAATGTGCTCATTTAGAGGAGTATTTAGATGGGTCACTCGATTTTTGAAAAATTAGCCAGCTAATAGCCAGCCAATAGCCAGCCAATGAAGAGACATTAGCCAATAGCCGTTAGCTTAGCCAAAGCTGTAAATTTTTCTAGCTTTAGCCGTTAGCTTTAGCCAATCCCATTGGCTAGACATCCCTGATCTCGCGTTTGGCGTCGTTTCGAACAAATACCGTTACTTGGGAATCGTTCTTGTTTTCACTTTTCTAGTTCAAAAACATTTTATACAACCACAAAACTTGAAGTAAATCAATGAAATTGCATAAATAAAACCAAATTTAGTAACAATTGCCGTTAAATGAATGAATCGAAAGAAAAAATTTAAAATAAAATTTCTTGGAAAGTTCAAAAAGTTTGTTCGAAGTTCGATCATGCTGGCTTTCGATTCTAAGACAAAGTCCACATTTTTTATGATAAAAAACTTTACCGCCTTTTGTTGAATTTTTTTAGAAGAGAAAAACACGAAAATTTCAATCGGAATTCGGAAATGAAATGATCAAATTCTTGTGTTTTTATTATTTAAAATTGTAAAATTAAATTCATCGTAGAAAATATCTACTTCTCGTACTAAATCATACAATCTTGTGTATCCTTGATATGCCGCAAGAACGACCAGCACCGAGATACGCTCATGCAGAAGGACATACAGATCTGTGTTTTTCAGATGATGGAACGTAAGTGTGTTTTTACCGTGTTTCTATTTGATAGAATTACTCTTAAATTAATAAAATAATTACACTATCCGCAGGTATCTGGTAACATGCGGAAGCGAAGGCGATCTTCGTATTTGGAAAGGATTCGATGACGATGATCCCCGTGACAAGTGCGTCGGAGAAAAGGCTTTCGCTGTCGCGCAACAGGTATTGCTGCATTAATATGTATATGGAATTCAGGAATTGGAATCTCGAGCTATAAAGTATCTAATTCACGTTGATTTTTTTCTACTAGGGCGATAAATTATACGTTGGTAGTGACCATAACAACGTTCAGATATTCTCGTTTCCTGATGGCGAACTCGATGGAGTTCTGACTAGATTTACAGCACCGGTTACTACGATATCTGTTTCGAAAGATGGAAGTTACGTCGCTGCTGGATCGTGGTAGGTATAGGATTGAAATCGCCGCTGAATACGTACAGTCATTTATTAGATTTGGTTTTAGTGATATGAAAATACACTTGGTGGATACCGCGACATCGAAAATAACATTTTTTGAAGGACACAAAGCTCCAATATTACATGTCACGATTGATCCTAAAAATGAATATTTGGTGAGTAGAATTACGTGAAGTTAAGTTCGTTGTCATATGTGGGGTAGGAACAACTCGTTACTTTTTACAGGCGTCTTCAAGTTGCGACGGCACCGTCCGAATTTGGAACATAACTGATCAATCCGTGGTGAAAACTTGGCCCGAGGTGACAAGTTCTTCGAATTCATTTGATTCGGCGGAAACAGTTTGCCACGTTTCTTGGGAATCTACCACTGGTCGATTAATAGCCATACCTCAAGGTTTAGAAATCAAAGTATACCAAAGAAGTACTTGGAATGCGATGATGACGTTACAAGATCCAGAAAATAGTAAAGTACGTATTTATGTTTAATTGTAGAATTTCGGAAATCGAACTTCTTTTTAAAAAAACTTTTTTGTTATAGAAATTTGGATTAACTTCCTGGTCCAGTTGTGGAACGTATCTAGCCGCGAGTACCGTTGTAGGAAGAATCGTTGTGTGGAACACGATAATTAATAGAGTAACTTCTTCATCCGTCGACGATGATAACAAGACTAATATTTCGGCATTGTGTTGGAACCCGGATTCAAAACAGAAACAATTAGCTATTTGCGATACCAATGGTCAACTTACGGTTATTGGAAATTGTATCTCTACTACGAATTCTTCGAATGGTGGCTTAGCCTCGATGGTAATTTTCATTTTTGAAAATCGTCTCGTAATTTGTACCCTTGTGAAGACTCTTGATTGTAATTTCAGTCGACTGGAAGCTCTGATAGAGAAAAACCTGTCAAAAGTAAATCAACGATAGATTTCGAAGACGATGATTTTCCTAATTTGACTGGTGATAATTTTGATGATGATCCCGACGACCCTGACGCTATTTCGTTGGAAAAAATAAAATCTGATTATAGCTTCATCGATGGAGACGTCGTTCCGAAAGGTAATGAGTCGTTGTAAATTGTTCTTTTTTCTTAAATATCCTCTGATTAAATACTTCAATTACAGCACTCGAGGATGACGACGCTAGCAGTATGAAGTCTGTTTCAATTATTGCTCCTAGAATGCCTCTGGTTGAATTACAGCCTCCATTTCAGCCAACTTCTACTCCTGTTCACTTGCAAAGACGTTTCATGGTGAGTTCTTTGGTTTTTGAAAATCAGGGAAAAATTTGAACTGATAACCATAATTTTATTTTAGGTATTTAACGATGTTGGATACGTAAGACAAACGAATACAGAAGATGAAAATGTGATCGATGTTGACTTTCACGATGTCTCCATTCATCACGCTTTTCGGATCAATAATTTACTAAATCATATTTTGGCTGCTTTGAGTCCAGAAGCTCTTGTTTTGGCTTGTGAAAAAACTGAAGAATCTATGAGGTAAATGTCAAAATAATTTTTCGAACATACGATTAATTAGATCGTAATGTGATCAATTTGTTGTTAATTGTTTAGTAAATTAGTTTGTCGATTATTCAACTCATGGGACGACTCAAAAGAATGGAACATAGAAATGAACGAAGACGAAAGCATCGAAGCTATTGCTATTGGTCATAAATGGATTGCTGTGGCAACTAGTTTATGGTACTTGAGGATATTTTCATTGAGTGGTGTTCAAAGAGAAATCATCAACTTACCTGGTCCGATTGTTTCGATGTGTGGTTCGAATAATTACTTGTTTGTCGTTTACCATTGTTCAGTCGGTATGTTACTCTTTATTTCTCGTCACGAAATTGCGTCGTGTTTTACTTATCGATTTTTTCATCTAGGTTTGCCTGATAATCAAAACTTGGCATTTCAAGTGTTCACTTTCGCCACTCATTTATCAGCTATTGTACCTGCTCAGCCTGTACCCCTTAGTCCTAAAAGTACGCTGAAATGGGTTGGACTTTCGGATGAGATGAACCCATGCATTTTGGATTCCAACGGTATTTTAAAAATATACGTTTATAAATTGGGTTCATGGAGTCCAATTTGTGATGTCGATGAACAAGTAAGATTTGTACATATGATGGTTGAAAAAATCTGGTGCAGATTTTCAATTCCATGTTTTTTCTACAGTGGAAAGAATCCTCAAATCATCATTTCGTTATCGGTATCAGCGAAGAACTGCAAAATATTCGTTGCATATTATGCAAAGGATCGTACTATCCGGCCACTACGCCTCATCCTTTCATTACCGAAATCGCCTGGAAGGTAGGATACATCATTTGTTGCTCCATTTGAAGTTTTTTCACTTTGTTCTAATCACCCCCGTTGTGTTCCAGATTCCAGTTTGCGAGAAAGATATCGATAAAGGAATGCACGAAGAGAAATTATGGCGTAGTAAGATTGCTGACAAGTGTTTGAACAACGATAACGATAGTGTTCGTAAAGAAATTCTAGGAACCGCCTTGAAATTATTCGCGGTAATTATTCATCAACTTATTTGAAAATTTGCTCAGGAAGATACCAAAACATTCGTTATTTTTTCAGCTTTGCTGTCAAACTAGTCATGAAATGAGAGCTTTCGAATTATGCGAATTCGTCGATGAACTAAAGTTCACGGACTTGGCTTTAAAATACTCAGCCAGAGCGAGGAATGATTTGCTCGTTGAAAGATTATCCCAACTGCTGACTGAACAAAAAAAATCTGAAGAAGAAAAGGCCGATGAATTTGATTTCGGACCGAGGTATTTCCTTATATTCTATATTACGTAGATTGAAGTCGATGGTAGCATCGAATTTATGAATACCCGTGATTTTTTCCAGCCGTAGAAGTTATATGTCAAACGGCGACCACGACTCGTACCGAAATGATTCGTATCATGAGCCAGAACCGCGAAATTACCAGTCGCAAGAACTTTTTACCGAATCTAAAACTACTCAAGAATCGTCTAATTATTCAAACGATAATTCAGGTACATTGTTTATTTCACGACGCGTCCCCATTCGCACGTATTATTTCAATTAAAGCGTTGACTTTTTAATTAAAACTGATGAATTTTCGCAGTAAGTTTAATACTGGAAATGAAAAAGAAGAAAAAATCATTAAGCGAGCAAAAAAGTCAAGTCATTCCGCGTAGAAAAATTAACCCTTTCCGAAAGGGTCTGCCTTCGAACGACGTTTCTGCGCCAGGAACACCATCAAACATTAGTGCTGGCTGGAATAAGGTACCTGCGCAAATTAAATTCATTACTCGATAGTATATTTTCTCGTAGCGAGTTGTTTAAATGTAATTTTTTAATTACAGGAAAGCCAAGATACTTTCAATGGTTCGCTTCCAGATTCGCAGGATATAGAAAAAACTAATTCTATGAACGATAGTCCCGTCGTAGACGAAACCGAGTCGACGAGTAGAAAAAGAAAATCACCAGAAGAACCGGCTGAAAAAAATCCAGAAAAGAAGAAACCCTTGTCTAAATTACAAGCTTTCGCTTTTAAAAAATAAACCTAATGGTTATTAATTTCAATTAATAGTTTTCTAGATACGTGTTTTTTAGTTTTTTTTCTCGCTGCTTGGTGAATTTTTTTCGTTTCTTAACTGATGTATATTCTGTGATATTTTTTTGCCCGACTAATAAGGTATTTTTTTATGTGCATTTTTGCTAATAAAGTTCATTCGTGAGTAATACGATAATTTTATTGATGTTTTCTCGTACCTGCTACCTTTTTAACAGAGTTATGAATATTTTATGACGACGGTTATGGTACTAAACCTTTTGTTGAAAGCTAGAAGAATTCTTCCTAGCCAACTTGGAGTAACTTCGGGTAAAATTTACTCAACACTTGGAGGAGAAAGTGCGATTTCTTTTATATTGAGAATATCTGCTTTGAATTTCATATCTTGAGAACCGTTGGCGTTGAAGATTCCCTCTTGATGCCTTTTCCCTTCCTAAGCTAAAATTGATTGCAGGAGGATACTCTTTCACATGGTCCCTCGAACTTCAAATATATAGTGAAAATGTTGGTCGTCGTGGCTGTCCTTTGTCATATACATATTTCGATGTTAATATAATTTTTCAATACCCATACTATAAGGTCAATTCGTCAATGAGAAAGTTGGAATGTCAATTCGATTTCATTAAATTATATATTTGCTACATGTAATAAAACAAAAGATCAAATAAGTACTTCAACTTGTTCACGATTCAACAACTACTCTTATGTTTCAATTAATTAAATAAAAATAAACCTTGCGAAGGAATGCATTTTTAAATAAGTGGTCATGATTTTTCCAATATTACCCATACCTAACCTAACAAAGGAACCTTTATAACTCGTTACCATCTCCGATCTAGCTGGAATTTGACTCACTGAAAGAGCATGTCACCCAGACCTCAAAACCAAATTTTCAGCAGTTGATTCTGACATTTTTGAAAATTCACCAAAAATATAAAAACCAACATCGAAAACGGAAAATTTAGGTTCAGAGGTCTGAGTGACATTACATGCTCTTTCAGGGAACCAAACTTCAGCTCGATTGAAGTTGGCGACTCGTAAACTAAACTTACAAGTACATCACATTAACACCCATATAGTTATCTAGTTCCTCGAATTGAATGTAAAATTATATCGGTAACTTAGGTAAAAAGAAAAAGTAAAAGAAGCACGTCATTTCTGGCGTGTTTCAATAACTTCAAACTTTACACCGCGAGATTCCATATTCTCCAAGAATTTGGTATCGTAGAAAGCTCCTCCTGGAGTATAAACACCACCTCTAGAAAAAAACAAAACAAAAAGTCACCATCATTAGAGAGGACTAATCCATAGTACACTAAAGCAACCACATGGCAGTATTTTCATTTCAACATTAGATACCTTGGAGGTAAATTTTCAGGTTCTTTGAGCAAAGTCACAGCAGATAGGACAGCACACATGGCAGTGAATCCATAAGTAGGATTTTTGATATTAACCTGAAGAAATAAATTCCAAAAAAATAATGAGATTCGAAGGAGACGAGCATTCATTTAATTTATCGGGCATATATTTACCATCGTAGTCATAGTAACATTGGCTGGATCAGTGATCGTCTTTGGCTCGCTGATATTTTTCAAATAAGAAGAAGACCATCCTTCTCCAACGAATTTATAGGTCGCCGTAGAACTCGATAAAGCCTCTTCTGATGGACCACTTCGTGAGAACATACCCAATGAAAAATATTCAGGATACTGAAATAAAAATGATATTAATCCAATTTCATAGATCATTCACACATAAGTAATTTCTCAACAAGAATATTACCTTCAGTAACAAAGTTCTTCCTAAACTGTACTTCGTAAGAGTTTGTAAAAAGTATCCTACGATCAACATGGCCAATAAAATCAAATACGAATCACATATCATGAAGGCATTAAATTGAACCGGTCTCAGATTACACTGTTCAGCTAAGAACATCTGAGTGCGAACTACAACAGATCTATCAGCTCCTGGGAATGTAATACTGTACTTATTGTCGCATAATTCACTACGATGAATAGTTGGTCGATGAGGAATGAGCGGCTGCGGTCTCAATTTTCGAGCTTTCGAGAATAACTGCCTTCGTATTTCGATCAAATTTTTAATATTGCTGTAGCCGTGAACAGCACTTTCCCAAGTTGTAACATTACATACGGGCTCCTAAGAAGAAATTCGGTTTAAAATCAGAGAATGACGGTCAAATGAATAGTAACAAAGTGACGCGTTTCAACTTACATACGTATCTCTGTTGTTGGTGAATCTCATGTAAGATTCAACGTAATTCACTTGACCTGCAAATAAAATCAGTAACATTTACACTTTGCTTTCAATTTTTTAAAGCATCTTACTCAAGTAATGCAGATACTCAATCCCACCGTCAAAATTTTTCATAAAATGTACAACTCCAAGATCTACAGGAACTGAATCCATTCCACAAGAACTAACAATGTAACATCCGTTGGCCTGAGCTGCATCGTTATACAATAATTGCATTTTATCCATGAACTAAGTCAACAAATGAAAATACAAGATCATTATTACTCGAGTATTCCATCAATTTGAGAACAAATAATAATATTTTTTACCTCAGGCTCGCCGCAAACATCAACGTAATGAACGCTATTTTGAATGCAAGCTCTGACGACAGGCTCGCCGTAAAATCTGTAAGGACCAGAGCAATTAATCACGACGTGTCCTTGTTTAGCCATTTCATCGAGACTTTGTTCGTCATCACAGTTTGCAATGATGGTCGGAATATTGGTCACGTCGATTCCTATATAAAAAAATTGAAAAATGACGTAGAAATGAGAATATACCATTGCTTGGATATCAATTTTTTGAAAATATTAAGACCCAACCTGTTTTGGCACTGGTTTTCTCCAATAATTCTCGCAGTTTTTTACCATTTCTACCAGCAATAGCCCATGTGAACTGACCGGATCCTACATTTGCACATTCTTCAACGATATATTTTCCGGTGAAACCGGTCGCTCCAAAAATGATTACGTCAACTTTGAAAGGCTCCATTTTTTGAATCTAATGCACAGAACCAACGTTGGTGATTATTAATACCACTACAGTGAAATTTCATTCAACATTAACATTAGCTTCTCGTGACTAATCATCGGATCATCGCCTATTCTAATTAAAAATGCACATAATATTGTCTCATTAAAACCTTATCAAGAAACATGTTAACATGGAAGTTTCCTCGAGCGAGTGATGAATGAAGATGCTCACAAGAGAAAAGAGATATAAAATAGAATTAGGATAGAGGAATGAGCCATACGGAATAAAATGACATCATGTTGTACGTATAATATTTCATACCAGAGTTCATTGTAATCTGATGGTAGAAAAACAGTATCGTTTCACTTAGGATTGATTGTCCTATACAATAGAGAGCCATCAATCTTAGTCAATCTACTTACTTCGGATTTCAAATCTGGTAATTCACCATTATTGATTTCAACTTCAATAAAAAAATTACTCCTGGATCTAGATCAGCATCATATATATACTCAGTAAATACTAAATGAAATGCGTGTCGTTTTCATTCATCCGCCAACTTTATCAGCACTTATCAGCAAAGTTGTCTGATAAGAGTTGAAACGTCCAGAAAGGTTCAACAGGTGTTTTTCATTCATTGAAAAGTGATAGCTACCTGAACCATAAATTTAAAAATTTAAACAATAACAACGTATTTATTCGAATCACCAATAATAAAGGCACAATGAGAATTGCATTTCCATTTGTATGAATATTGAATAGTTAGTTATGATTATGACCTTACGAATATACTTTTAATATCTAATAAATTCACCGACATCGGTATGTAGAGGTACCAGCCCTTAAATCAATATCCTATCAATACCCAGTTAACCCAGTAATAGTAAACGAATAAAAATGCAATCATAAAATGCACTGATAAATCTAAACAACTTTCAAAAAGTATAAAAAATCAATAAAAACTTTGATGAATATTTAGGAATGTAGGTAACTCTGATATGAGAACTGTAAGTAAAAAAAAAATGCAACAAAACAAAAAAGAGATATCCAGAAATTATGCAACTGATGAAATGTCCAGCGGGGCGTTTTCTTCTTTCTGACCATTTCAACAGTCTCGTTCGAACAGAGGTATATACGAGTAAGATCGATTATTTTCCATTAAGCTTCTTCCAAAATCTTGAAAGACGCGCCATCTTTTAACAACCGATCAAAAAAGCTAGTTCGAGAAAAAGCTCCTCCGGGAGTATACACTCCACCTCTGTAAAGACAGAAATGTAAATTAGTTATACCCGAAACAGAAGGTAAAGACAGTAACATTTTCAAGATAAAAGAATTCATACCTAGATGGCATTTTATCGGATTCCCGTAGAATTGTAAACGCTCCGTTAATAGCTGCTTTGGAAGTAAAGCCGTACGCCTGATTTTTACAAGACACCTATAAAACAATAAAATATTCAACAATGAAACAAAAAATCGCAATCTACAAAAATCATAACACTATACCTCAGCCACAATTTTTTTATTGGTAGGAACATTGATTTCTTCCTTATTTTCGAACTTATCGGCAATTTCTTTAGTCCAACCTTGTACTATGAACCTGAAACAAGCCGAGGAATTCACAATAGCTTCTTCCGATGGTCCTTTTGACGATATGATCCCACAAGAGAAGAATTCCGGATACTGGAACATACGAATATTTCAAACTATAGATTAATTAAAATTCATATCATAGCTTGATTATAAACTATGGCAAAGACGTTTACTTTTAATAGAAGGCGTCGGCCGAAACTAAACTTGGAAAATACAACTAGGAAGAACCCGACAAGAAACAATCCAATCATAAATTTCAATGATGGGCAAACCAAATAAGCGTTAAACTGCACCGGACGTTGTCTGTAGTAATTACGCAGAAACATTTGCGTTCGGAATACTACCGATCGATCCGGTTCCGGAAATATTAACGCGAACTTGTTATTGAATAACTCGCATCTGTGTATAACAAACCTGAAAAGAACGGTGGTTAATGAAAATGGTCTCAACTTGAACAATTATGCCTCGACTATTGAGTATCACATACCTAGATTTCAGCCGAGGCTCTAATTTTGGTTCATTTAATGACGAATGTAACTGTTTACGAATTCGTATCATGTTTTTCTCGTTCGCGACTGCGTATACGGTACTTTCCCAAGAACCAATATTTCCTGCGGCTTCCTGAAAATTAATTCATTGGTGAAAATGTATAACTTCTAACACAGACGTTTTTTTAAATACTTGAAGGTAGACTCGCTCACATCCGATTTTCCCTTAAAGGTCAAAAACGATTCGATGGAATTGACTTCTCCTAAATAAATGAGAAAATTAGATCGAGTTTTCATACTAATTTTTCAAAAAAAAATTCGATATTTTTACCTGGAAAATTATTAACTATGTGAATCACCCCTAAATCACAACAAACACTTTCAAAAGCGCAAGCACTGATGATATAAGACCCTTTTTTCTCAGCAGCTTCATGATAATACAGTTGAATGCTTTCCATATACTAAAAATTGAATAATAGGAATTAAAAACTGGAGTCATTTTTAACAAGTTTGTCTTATAAATGTACCTCAGGTTCTCCGCTAACATCAACATGATGAGTTCCATTTTCGATACAAGCTTTAACCACCGGTTCACCATATAATCGATAAGGTCCACAACAATTGATTACTACTCGTCCTCTTTGTGCCATTTTGTTGAGGCTAGGTTCATCTTCACAGTTGCAAATGATTATAGGGATTTTAGTAACATCTTGCCCTAAAACCGAAATTTTAAATAAGTTTAGCTCGGCATTCATTTCAAAAATGATACTCGGTGAGATAAAAAAGTAAACCTGATTTGACGGAAGCCCATTCCAACACTTCTCGTAATTTGTTTTCATTTCTTCCAGCAATAGCCCAGCTGTATTTGTTCTCATTGAGGGATATAAATTCTCTGACAACACATTTACCGGTGAATGCAGTGGCACCGAAAATGATCACATCTAGTTTATCGCTGACGGACATTCTGGAATAGAAAAACGTAGTAGGACATGAAGAGATGACATTTTCAATGAATTTATTGAAAATTGATTTTAAAAATACCATAAATTAACAAACCTGTAATTTGAATTTCAATTTCCACAGCAATTATTTGAACATAAAAAAAATGAATCTTTGAGCTTTTCTTGCCAAAGCTGATGACTGATGATGACGATTCAAGGATGAAGGATGATTATGAAAGATTATTAAACCACACTCAAATAAATCTCACACTGTCTCAACAAAGGATGCAAATTATATTATTTAACTATTGCAAAAAAAAAAATTCAATTCATTGAGAATATACGACGTACATAAAAATAAATGAATTTGCAAAAAAAAACACTTTTCCAGAAGGGGAAAGGGGAAAGAAAAACAAAAACAAGTGATAAAATTCAAAATGCTGTTAAATCTTCCAATCACTAAAGTCAAAGAAATTGAACCATTGTGCTCCGGGGGGGGGGGCGTTAGTGTGTATTGTTCCAAGTCCCCTCCACATTGTCTCCACCCGTCTCCACCATGCTTTCCGTTTCCTTTCCTTGATTTGATAGTTGATACACAAACGAACATTTTTTCAAATTCGTAACGTAAACGGTTTATATATTATTACCTTTTTTGAGTAGTGAAAAATATTTCAGTGTTATAATTTAGTTATAATTCAATTCACTAGTGAAATAACTCATTCGTAAGCTATCGAGTTAAAATCTGGGTTACCGTTGAAATTTGGCGGATGTGTTGCTTGTAAGTACGGTTTTCCTAAAATAGACATTTTTATCTATCGGCGTCTACCGGCATATTTACCTTGAACGCGATATCATTATCATTTTACATTTTTGAGTTAAATCGTTGAAAATGTGCTTCGAAATTGGTAATTCATGTTCAAACAACGATGAGATGCATCTTCCAGTTTCAGTTTTACTAGACTTTATAATTTAGAACGTGTATTTTACAGATTAGCTGATGGACTCTGTGAACAAAGCGAAATCTAGAATACGTTTGTATCCACGTTTTATCGCCGACTGCAAAAACGAGAGCAGATTTTACGCAACGTGTATATTATCTAAACAAGACGACGTACAGCAGAATGCTTGTTTGAAGGAGTTCCAGAATTTCAAGAAATGTATAATATGTAGCGCTGCTAAACTTGGAACTCGTTTGTAAAGTTTGTATAAGATGGCTCCAGTTTTAAAGTTTAAACCAACCAATGTACAATACCATTTCGGTATTGGATTACTCGTTCGTGTCGTATTGACTGCCTACAGCGTAGTGCACGATTCTTACTTTAAATTAAAGTACACAGATGTAGATTACAAAGTATTCACCTTAGCTGCCAAAGAAGTTATTGCTCAACGTTCACCTTACAATTACCATACGTTCAGATATTCTCCCATCGTCGCTTATCTAGTAACACCGAATGTTCTTCTGCATCCAGTGTTTGGTAAACTTCTGGCTTCAGTTTTCGATGTATTGGTCGCCTATACGATTTATAAGATTGTTTTATTGATCTACGGAGTCGAGAAGAAAGCTTTACAGTGTGCTCAGTTATGGCTATACAATCCTTTACCGATTATCATCAGCACCAGGGGTAATTTGGATTCGTTTTCATCTCTGTTCGTACTTCTGACTTTGTATTTTCAATTGAAGGAGAACTATTTGGTATCCGGAGCCTTGTTGGCAGTTAGTACTCATCTTAGACTGTATCCGTTTGTGTTCGTTTTACCTTTCTTGGTGACTGCTGGCAGAATTACATCTGCGTTGACTTTAGGTCACACTTACAAAGACAAACTCAAGTTCGCATTCAGTTTCGCGACCACGTTGGCTTCTCTGACCGGATTATTCTATTACGTTTACGGATTCAAGTTCGTCGAAGAAAGTATCCTCTATCACGTGTACCGAAAAGACGTCCAACATAACTTCTCGTTGTACTTCTACGTTCAATACTTGGATGCATTTGTACCGGACTACGTGACCAAGAATTTCACCCTGTTTGATCCGAAAATCACCAAAGCCTTGTTGGTCATCGTACCTCAAATCGTGCTTTTGATCGCCGTCACCGTCAAATACAACACCTTACGCCATCTGCCATTCAACTTGTACTGCTCCGCTTTTATTTTCGTCGTTTTCAACAAAGTTCTCACGTCGCAATATTTCGTATGGTTTTTATCCTTGCTACCTTTGTTCTTACCTTCGATCACCATATCGAAGAACAAAGTGATTGGAATTCTATCGGCGTGGATCGGATCACAGGCGGCTTGGCTAGCATCAGCTTACTTATTAGAGTTCGAAGGACGTCCTACGTTTGCGGCGATACACGCAAGCAGTATATTATTTTTCTCTGTCAACGTTTGGATTTTGAGTACTTTTATCAATTCCTACAATACTCAATATCTGAAGAAAGTTGATTAGACTCAGTGTTCAGTTTCTGTTTTTTTTTTTTTTTGGAAATAAATTTTTAACGCTATTTTATATGGTTGTATCTCCATGCTACGTTGACAAAAGCGATCTCAGTTTGGAAATATAATTATTTCTTTGTTTGTTTTCACCCTAGCACACTGCTACCATCATATAATGGCGGTATAAATTATTCTGGGGTATTATTCAATTTATAGATTAAGCGTTTGACTCACTCGTATGTTTATTATAATGATTTTGATATCAACTGTTTTTTTTCTCTTTTCTGTCTTAATTTTTCAACATTATTTAAATCAACACGCACGCTTTTTTCAGTACTTAGATAGTTTTATTATGGAGTCAAAATATTATTGACAATAATGTGATTTTTTCTCTATTTAAAATTTAAGTTTTATTATTTAAGCTTAACAAGCTTGTGTGTTTTTATAGTTGAAAACTTTCTACATAATTGTAAGAATCGTACAATTCAAGAATTAATTTTATGTTTTAATCATAAGTGGAACATTGTAAGACCACTTAAAATTATGATTTAGTTTTAGTACGACATTTTAACGTTTAAGATTTTTTAATCGATAGGTTTACGTAGATTTTAAGACATTTTCGGTCTGTTGGATCTGTATTATGGTAATATTTTCATATTGTAATATTGTATAGTTATAGTTTTGTGTGTTGTAAAATATTATTTTTTTTGTTTTTCTCGAGTTGTACTCTTGTGGAATTACCTATTGCATCAATTTTTTTAATTTTTACCGTACTCTGGATTAGTATCAAAGTAATGTTAAATTGTTGTATAATTTAGAATTAATTTCTACATTAGTTTTGTGTAAAAAAAATAATAATTCATCGCGTTTGTAACGAAGTTCCACTCATTTCTTTAAATTTATTTATTATTATTGAAACGATTGGAACTTGAATTAAGTTTTTCGAGACAGTATCAAAGTAGAGATTCACTTTTTTAGTAGTGAAACATTTTTTCTGTTGTAAGTATTAATCCGTAAGTACTTTATTACTGTCTCGAAAAAAATGAAAATTTTAGAGCTCGAAAAACTAGTGAGAATCCACCGAGATCAAATTAATGAAGAAAATACCTCAATTTGTATTATCGATTAAAATAAATCGTATTGTTTGTATCGAATATTCGGATAAATAGAACCATTTTGCATCTTTATTAGCTATTTCTCATATCGTTGTCTTTATTTGTGTATTATAATTGATGGAAATTTTAAAATAAATGTATATTTTTTTTTTATTAAATGGTTTTTATTTATCAATAATTTACAAAATTAAAAAGAACAAGGAAATCACAATTGTACATACAAATATGACTTTGCGAATAAATAATTTACAAAAAACATCATCTAATGACACACTGCAATAATACTGAAAAAAATGTACATTATTGTTCTGGGTTACCTAACCTATGCTGTATCTGTATCTGGTACGATCCAAAGTATTGTAAGATGGTTGAAATGGTTTTGAATATGGTACACAGCTACATAGAAACAAAAATATACAAATCTTGCCATCAAATTTTCATTTTGAATGGGTTTCTACGGTGACTATTTTTCTAATTTATTGCTACCAGTGTATTGAGCTACGATTACCTGAAAAAAATAAAATTGGATTCAGAGTTGACTGAAAATTGAAAAATCAATTGGTTAGGGTTGCTTACTGAGAAACTTTAATAATCCATGTTAGTTGGCTGACAACTGAGTAAATCGTCAGGTTGACAATTGGCTGGTTTTGGTGATGGAGCTTCTGAAAATTGATGAAAGTTTGTGAGAGGGAAATATTCACGAGTGGGTAAAGTTTCTTTCGAAGGAATTTCAGTGGGTACTTTTTTGACGCTTGAGAAAAAAATTGTAAGCTTCCTCACCCCCTCCCCCTGGACTAAAAATGGGCAAACCATTCCATCGCATTCATGTTTTCATCTTCATTTATTAAATTGAGATGTGGTGGTTTTTTTAAATTTATTTTTTGTAAAATTGGAAATTCAAAAATTCAGTTTGAGGCTCTTAGAAAATCCAAAAACTGATTCTATTTCATTTTCTGCGCAGCGAGGTAGGAAATATCTCAATTAGATCAAATTTTAGAATTCTTTATAAATTAAATCAAGCAGATAAATTTAAATTTAAAAAAATTTACTATTTGAAAAATGCAATTCATTATATTACCTATTAAAATTTTCAGCCATTCTCGTGTCAATTTCTCATTGATTTTCTGATAATTCCTCGCAATTTTGACAATCATAATTTCCAACTGTTTCTGAATTCCTCGCAATTTTTTAATATTAAATTTTACAGCGCTTTTTAAAATATTTTTTAACTGTTTACTTCATTTTAAAGGATTTTCATACAAATTAAGTCAGTTTCAGCGGAAAATTAATGTTTGATGACTTCTAAAAGACCTAAATTGATAATTTCGATTTTTTTTGGGGGGGGGGAGTTGAAATGGATTAATAAATACACACTAGTTTATTTTCTTGAGAATAAAATATAGATACTACTTTATAAAACAATTTGAAAAACGAGAAAAAGTTTTTTTTAGATTTTTCAATTTTCAAAAATTTTACAAAAATTCAAATATATCTAATTCGGATTTGTTCAAATCAGAGTATGCCAGTTCAAAATGTTCGAGAGGGGAAGGCAAGGGCATCCTATATGAATTTTCAGTAGATAGTATCATAGTTTACTTAAACACAGAAAACTTATACCAAAAAATCGATCAAATTTATTTTCATGAGAAGGGACAAGAGCTTGAAAAATTCTGATCTCGAAGTTCCCCGAAAAAATGTCGAATTGTTTGACAAAACTTTCAAATCCAAAAGCACGATTTCCAAAGGACCATATCGAAAATTCTACAGCCTATAGGACTGAAAAACACGTCTTAACATTTGGGAGAAATTTCGTTTTTTGGTACAGACTACAGAATCCAAATTTTTTTCTTGAACACTGGAACCATGAATAGTAAAAAATTAATTCTTGAATCTTGATGAATTAATGAAAAAAAAGGCCTTTCTTGATCAGATATTGTTTAGATTTGTTCATTTTTTTTAAATATATGTATACCTACCTACCTAGTTGTACCGAAAATCGATAACAAGTCCACTGAAGAAGGATCATATTACTTTCGTTTTAAAGGCAAGAAAATCACCAGCATTTTTTGTCCAGCTTTTGAGATACAGAGTGTAGAGTGTAGAAGGGAGGCCTCGCAAGTTTTTTCGGAGCATTCTCTTCTCGGAGTTCTCGGTTCTCCACAATTTTGCAAAAAAATTGCAGACGGGAAAACTCACACTGAACCTTCAGGCTTCAACCTTCCAAGAAAAATAAAAATATTAAAATTCAGGGTTTACGTTTACTTTTCAAATAATGAAAATTCGAAGTCAAAGCTCTTAGCTCCTAATCTCCTATTTCCATGCATTATTTCCCTTTCAAAAAAAAAACACTTTTCCAGAAGGGGAAAGGGGATAGAAAAACAAAAACTCGACTGATAAAATTCAAAATGCTGTTAAATCTTCCGATCACTAAAGTCAAAGAAATTAAACCGGAGCGCATTGTTTATCATTTTTCGAGCTTTTTCAAACTTTCGTTATCGTTCGCAATCGAGTTTGAAATGAAATAAGCTCGAAATAAGCTTTCCTGTATTTCAGCTGTTGATCTAGTATCAATTCAAAACTATCTACGAAGCTGCCAAATGAAGAGTTCATCGGTTTCTTTGTTATGAAAATTTTCAGGTCCAGAATCAACGTATAATTCGGCAAAAATGATGTGAGTATTTGAAAACATCCCTAAAATAATCGTATACATTACCAAAATATTTCATATTCAATTTTACTGCAGATTGGACGTTGATGGCTTAAGGGTATTCTTCCCTTACGAGTATATTTACCCTGAGCAATATACTTACATGGTGGAACTGAAGAAAGCTTTGGATGCTAAGGTTCGTCTTCGTTGTCAACTTTTCCGAAAGTTTATCGTACTATTTTCCTTACATTTTGCATTTCTTTTAGGGCCATGGTCTCCTAGAGATGCCTTCGGGTACTGGAAAAACAACAACTTTACTATCATTGATTGTGGCTTACATGCGTGAGCACAGATACAGCGTCAACAAGTTGCTATATTGTTCACGAACAGTGCCCGAAATTGAAAAGGCTATCGAAGAATTGCGCGTATTATTCGAGTATTATAAAAAACAAGGCGAAGATCTCAATTTCCTCGGTTTAGTTCTATCATCACGTAAGAATCTCTGTATTCACCCGGAGGTGAGTAGAACTCTGAAATTAGTTAGTCGTCGATTCGTGACAGAAACGTCGTTAACTGAATGAATTTTTAGGTGAGTAAAGAGAAAGACGGGAAGATCGTGGATGGAAGATGTCACAGTCTTACTGCACCTCATATCAGAGATCGCCATTTATCGGACAATAGTGTACCGATTTGTAGTTATTATGAAAAGTACGAAGCAGTTGGAAAAGAAGCTTTGCTCAGTCCGGGAGTTTACAATATCGAAGATCTCAAAGAGCTTGGAAAAGATTTAAATATTTGTCCTTATTTCTTGGCCAGATACACTGTAAGTTTATATTATTTATATGTATTAATAAGATAGTTGGTTTCTGTCGTAAATTTTCTCATTGTGAATTTTTTTTTTCAGATTATACACGCTAATATTGTCATCTACAGTTACCATTATTTATTAGATCCTAAAATCGCCAGCGTTGTTTCTAAAGAATTGGCTAAATCTTCGGTAGTAATTTTTGATGAAGCTCATAATATCGGTAAGATTTAATTCCTCGAATCGTATCATGACATTCGAGAGGTCTAATGAAGTTTTTTTTTCAGATAATGTTTGCATCGAGTCAATGAGCGTTAAAATAAATAAAAGAATGGTTGAAAAAGCTATTGCGAATGTTAGTACGTTGGAAAAAACCATCATGAAGTGAGTTTCTCTATTTGGAAATTTTTCTTTTTTGGAAATTGTTACCCTACTAATTCATTATTTTGCATCGACAGCTTAAAAGAACGTGATGCTAAGAAGTTAAAAGAAGAATATCAAAAATTAGTCGAAGGATTAAGAGATGCAAGTACGGCTCGAGAAACTGATACAATACTCGTAAACCCCGTCCTACCTAATTCAGTTTTACAAGGTTTGCGATCATAGTAGTTTTACTATAATGATAAATTGATCGTATTCTATGTCTATCTTAATTTCCAGAGGCTATTCCGGGAAATATTCGGACAGCTGAACACTTCATTAGTTTCCTCAAACGTTTCATCGAGTACTTAAAAGTTCGGTTACGTGTTCAACACGTCGTACAAGAATCACCGGCTGGATTTCTAAAAGATATATATCAAAAAGTTTGCATCGAACGAAAACCTCTGAGGTTTTGCGCCGAAAGATTATCATCTTTATTACGTACTCTAGAGATATCCGAAGTGACTGATTTTTCTTCATTAGTAGTCATTACTCATCTAGCCACTCTCGTAGCAACGTATACCAAAGGATTTGTCATAATTGTCGAACCGTTCAACGATAAAGCTCCAACGGTTTCGAATCCTATTCTGTATTTCTGCTGTTTAGACGCATCTATCGCTATTAAACCTGTTTTTGAAAGGTTTCAAAGCGTTATCATAACATCAGGGACATTGTCACCGATCGACATGTATCCTAAAATTCTAGATTTCCATCCTGTGATCATGACTTCGTTAACGATGACGTTAGCTCGTCCTTGTTTATTACCAATGGTAAGTTCAATCTAATCACTGGTCGGATTTCTATTTAGTTGACGAGTTCTTCGTTTTATTAATTTGTTTATTTTGTTTGCGAAATAGATCGTCGCCAAAGGAAACGATCAAGTTACTATGACTACTAAATTCGAAGCCAGAGATGATATAGCTGTGATACGAAACTATGGCCAATTACTTCTTGAAATCACAAACGTAGTTCCTGATGGCATTGTTTGCTTCTTTACGTCTTACATGTATTTAGAATCAGTTGTCGCTAGTTGGTATGACCAAGGTATTATAGATAGTTTACAGAAGAAAAAATTACTTTTTATCGAAACGCAAGATGCTGCGGAAACCAGTATAGCTCTCATAAATTACATACAGGTATTTATTATTCGTCTTTTACCCAATTTGAAATGTCTCTCGGTAATTAGATGTATGATTTTTCGAAGGCTTGCGAATGCGGTCGTGGAGCCATTTTGTTATCTGTAGCTCGAGGTAAAGTCTCAGAAGGAGTGGATTTCGATCATCATTTAGGAAGAGCTGTTCTCATGTTCGGTATTCCGTACGTTTATACTAAATCGAGAATCCTAAAAGCTAGATTGGATTACCTACGTGATCAGTTTCAGGTTTGTTTCATTTCTGGGTAATTTTGTCTGTCTATTGGAACTGTGTCATTATCATTTTTTTTTTTTTTTTTTTTAGATCAGAGAAGACGATTTTCTAACTTTTGATGCACTTCGACATGCTGCTCAATGTGTCGGTAGAGCTATTCGTGGTAAAATGGATTACGGTATTATGATATTTGCTGATAAGGTAATCCATATTCGTACAAGCCTTTCAGTCTTTTGACTGCATCGAGGCTCATTTTTAATTTTTTTTTTTTTTTTTAACAGAGATTTTCCAGAGCTGATAAACGTAATAAACTTCCTAAATGGATACAGGAGCATTTGACTGATTCGATGTGTAATTTATCAACAGAAGAGGCTGCTCAAGTACGTACGAATAATATTTCTGTTACAAGGGAGGTATCCCAACTACCTCAAAAATTTTTGAATCGGCCGGAGCTATTGATCGAAAACGCATGTAAAAATATATTACCTGCCAAATTTTTGATGAATTTTTGAAAGTAAAATTTTAGCTAAAAACAAGGGGAAAAAATCAAAATTATATCAAATTGACCTAGAAAGGTGAAATTTTGGGTATACCCTATTTTCGACCCACCTAATCGATTGGAAACAGTTTTGAACCGTTTCTGACAGCTCTGGAGCCTCCAGCGATTTCATAACTGAAAATTTCTAAAATTCATTGTTTCCTCGACGTTTGACATAAAACACTTGAATTCAGCTTGTACCTCACTTTTGACATCTCAAGTCGATCGCGAATGATTTCTAGTCGTTTGGAGCCTCCTCGAAAATCGTCGATTTTTTTTTTACCAACTCATTTGAAAACTGCACTTATCACAGGTGAGAAAAATTAAATATTTTCAATTTCTCTGAAGTTGACATGTATGATGTTTGATGTATTTCGAATTGACATTAGTCCATTCATGAAATTTAGCTGGGTGAATGACCCAGAAGGTGGTTTAGGGGTTTCCAAAATGGTGAAGATCTATTTTTTTGTAAAAATTATTAAACGTAGAAAAAATCGACAAATTCAGATTGATGTTGTAGTTGGGCGTATTTTTTGAGATGTTGCGATAAAAAAAAATTCCCATCAAAATTAACCAATTTGGGCTGGAAAAACCATTAAAAAATATTTCTTTCTGTATTTTTGAAGATCTTTCACTTGTGTAAAAAATTCTGAAAAAAAATGTTTTTTTTTCATAACTCCACCCCTGAAAAAAGTGGTCAAATTTGTCGTTTTAAAAGCAAAAAATTCGCGTTTTGCCCATAAGATATGCTTGAAAAAATTTCAGGAACTTTCCACGAATAACCCTGGGCAATATCTAACATCCCTGCTAGTTTGAAAAAAATCAGTTGAAAACTGTCAAAGTTGGAAATTTTTCGCTCAAATTGTAATATCACCCTTTTTGAAAAGGTTGGAGGTGATTTGGCGATCTATAAATTTTATCACGGGGATTTTAGACCGTAAGGAACAACTTCCGCTGGTTAGTTTCGAAATTCGAGGACAAGGCCAAAACGCCTATTTTACCCGGCTACGCCCTTTTGTGAAAATTTTAAGTTTCAAAAAATTTTCGGAGGCTCCAGAACTGCGAAAAACTTTTAAAAACCGTTTCCAATTGATTTGTCGAGTTGAATATACGTAGAGTAAGTATATCCCAAATTTCAAGTTTCTATGTTAATTTGATGAAATTTTAATTTTTTCTGATTTTTGACCCAAATTTGACTTGAAAGTTCACCAAAATCGAAAAATGCACTTTGGCTAATGATGTATTTTTGCACGCTCTTCTCATTAAGATTCATCCTTTGTCCGGTTAAAAATATTAGCTGCGAGTTGAGATGCCTCCCTTGTTAGGAATTTGAAACCATTCGAATTGGTTTGATAAAACTTGATGATTTTTTTCACAGATTTCCAAAAGGTGGTTAAGGCTGATGGCTCAACCATTCAGTAGAGAAGATCAACTGGGCGTTTCTTTACTGACTAAAGAACAACTTGAGACAAAAAAATATGAACAAGGAATTCGATGAGAAATTGATGAGAAATTAACCGCTATAATTTATTTTGATGAACGTCCAGCCGATGGAAGCCATTAAAATATGAGGAGAAAAAAAATAATCATTTTTTTATACCCATAAATGAATTTTGCTACGGAATTTTACCTTTTGGAATTTTTATAGAGATTTGTATTCATTTTGTTTGTAAACGTATAAAGATTACATTTTTTTAAAAAGAATTCTTAGGCAATCATATTTATTTAAATTATTAATCACAAATGAGTTTAAAAATATTATACATTCCATTTGAAAGTTACATGAAATATCCAGCCTTACATCGATACCTACATTATTTATAGAGTAATCTTAATCTTCATCATCTAATGATACCGGAGCTGGAAATCTGATTAAACCGAACAATCCCAGAAACATATTCGCACTTTGGGCAATTAATTCATTTGTCGTATACGATTCTAAGAGTTTTTTTTCTTGGAAATCATCATTATATGCAATTATTTCGTGGAAAAGTAATGGTAACTGTTTCTTGGTTGCCATATGCATTACTTTCCACGCCATTTTCGGTATTAAATTGATACACATTCTTCTACTAAAATCTTTTGTGTTTGTCACAATCAAATCCGCTAATGCTTTGAAATGCTGCACGACCATCTTTTTTTGTTCGTCGTCTTCCAAATATTTTGGTTTTTCAACTGACGGTGATATTGTATCTTGTTTTTTCTCCGAGTTCTCCTTAGATGGTTGTTTTTCAACTGCAGTTTTTGGTTCTGGCATATTAGCGTTGACGTTCTCTCGTTCGTCCATTTTTTTTGGAAAATCGTCATCTTGGTCATAAGGTAACAATTTTATACTGTCTTCAAGTATCTGAAATGAAATTATTCATCGTATAAAAATATGTAGGTACGGTTTTTATCTTTCACGTAGGTTAGGTATCTAATACTGTTCAGAAGCATATTTTCAAGTCCGCCACTACTTACTTTAACCTCGCCTATTGTATAATCTATATTCAAATCTGGAACGAGGTTATCACTTTTTATTTTACTGTCAAAAAACTCCCTGAGAGGATCATCAGTGTGTGTAATCGTGAGTTGGGTGTTGAATCCAAGGTTATGAAATTCAATTCTGTAATATCAATTACCCAAATAAACCGTCGTGATTTGGTATGATAATAAATTCATATTACATATTTAATTTACGAGTTGTTTTCAAGGAGTAATTTCGTTTTATGTGATTTACAACTCACTTGACTCTACCCTTTGATCGTAAAATGTTTTCATCAGCTGCAGCCTTTGCATCTTGTTTGTCTGGTTGTATTTTGAAATTTGCTACGAGAGTAATTGGCTGCAATTTTTTTGCTTTAGGTTTCCCGGGTATAAAATTAGCTTTTATATTGATCGTCCATTTTGCATCTCTCCTATCTAGAATATATAGTTCTTCCTGAGTACAAAAGAGATATAATTAATTCAAGCACGTTTCTTAATTACATGTAAGTAGGTACATTCGTTTAGGTAACGCCTTATATTTTAGTTTAGCTACGAATAAGTACTCACATTTATCATTTTTATTCTGTCGGTAAATTTTGATGAGACTGGGACTTCTCTGGTGTTATCATTACTTGCAATTCGTATTTTTTCACGGGTCTCTTTATCAATATTATAATCTCCCTTTTCGTATACACCTGTTTGAGTGAATTCCGCTGTTTTGTTATCATAAGTGTGTAAATTTATTATTCTCACATTTGTAAAAGTTATCAACATTCTGAAATACAACAAATTATCACACAAATCATTATAGGTAGGTGCTTTTAGTTACAGAACACCCAAACTGCCTATATCGTTGTACAAAATCTCGTCTCGTAGCTGATACGATCAGAGTCAGTAAAACATCCTTAGTAAAATACTGATTACTTTTTTCCAGCGAAAACGTAGGATATTGGGTCCAATTTATGGATGGTAAAATCAGGATCTTTATTTTTCCGATTTGTAACAATTAAGTTATCAACTGTTGATTTCATTGAAGGACGTCCCATTCTATTCACTTGCACTTGAGTCGCTTTATCATAACCTTCCAACTTTTTTTCTACACTAACGTCGCCTTTAAATGATCAATAATAATGTCAGTATGATGATAGTGAACTACTTAATTATGGTCATAAATAGAAGCACTAGGAAGCACTATGCTGCATCAAGTAATATGTTTATTATCCAATTTTTTTCCCTGTATACTTGAAAAAAGCATTAAAAATATTCATCATAATACCGGAAATCTCCAAGCCATATTCTTTGGTTTTCCACCCTGAAACGATTAGAAATTCGTTTATCAGTAATGGTATAGGCATTAATGAGGTTCTTATGTAGGCGTCGATATTATTATTGAAGCCTCCTTATTTCTAGGAACATTTGCAATTATTCGTTTATTTCGGTACAGATATTCGAATTTACTTACATTTTATTTTTTCAGGTAAAGAATTTAGACATTCTGGGTTCTGTGCTGCAAAAAATAAATTTGACATGTTTAGTATTTGTACTTACTCATGTCTGATCGAGGTGCCCATCTTCGATCTGAACAAGACCGCAATTTTTGGAATAAACATGGTCTACTACTCATACCTAATCAAAATTACATATTTCAGATGCCCAAATTCAATTTTTGGAAAATTTTTGAAAATTTAAAATTGACTACTATAATTTACGAATGTTTTTTTTTTAATACGGTGAAAATTGATCTTGAAAGTAATTTAAACTCCCCCTGGCAGAATTTCAACATTTATAGTGATATTGGAGTCTCCAGCGCTATTTTCAATTTCTCAATGATTTGAAAATTTGTCCAGAAAGCGTAAAAATTAATTTGGGCAAGTAAAAATTGAGTTGTGGCTAATTCTCGACCTGTTTATTAAGTAAATGGTTTATCCACACTTGAACAAATTTTCAGATTGACTCTTTTAATACTTATTTAAAAGGAAAAAAAATTGAAAAAATCAAAAATTTCCTGTTCTTAAAAAAATGTTGAAAATAACACAAATGGCTGAATCATGTCCGAAATCAACTCTGCGAATCGGAATTTCACCATTTCGAGCTATTTTAGGATTTCCAGGACAATTTTCGATTTTTCAAGAATTTCAAAATTTCTCTACAAGTGTGTGGAAATTGATTTGGACTTCTAAAAATCAAGTTGCGTGACTCATTTTTGACCTACATATTTGACTGGTGATTTCTTTTTACCAATAGATAAGTCTCTAGCAGATAGGAGAATACAAAAAAGGTTCAGAAAGTTTTCCTCCCCTCACTTCGCTAATGCAACGTTTTAAAAAGTATAATAAAAGCGAGCTTCTTTTCATATCCTAAACTGAAAATTTGAATTTTTTTTAGGACAGTTATCTACGTTGGAAAACTGTGCTAATAATTTCATTGAAACGCTCAAAACAAGTTGAAAAATCAGAATTTAGGTACAAAATATTGATCCTTCTTTGCTTTTACAGAAAAAGTACTGAATGTGTTTTTCAGAATGTCTGGTCAATGAATAATTTAAATCGTACAGGCATTTTTGACAGCCTCTTCCCTCCGAAAATTTTTTAGAATGTTCAAAGACATTATAAAACAGCGAAAATTGACGTGAAAAATGTTGAATCTCCCCCTTCCCTTCTTTTCAAGTAAAGAAGTCATGAAGTGTTTGAAAAATCAGAAAAGTGTTCTAACAAAAGTCCTGTTGATGGAAGTTATGTTTTTTCAATTTGAAACTTTGTTAGACACCATGACAAATAGGTAGGTAATAGACTAGGTGATACATATTAAAATTGCAAGGGTTCAGGATTTATAATCATTCTTACTAAATATTTTTTCAACGAAAAAAAAAGTAAATTTCCAAAGGTCAATTTTGAACGATTTAAAATTCGCCAAAAACCGAGAAATCATTTTGAGCAGTTGAAATGTTGAGTTTGTGGGAGGAGGTTTCACACCATACTCTTCGCAAAACTTCAGCTCAGTTCACATCGTCGGTGGCAGACATCTCTAGAAGTTCTCTAATGCTTGAAAAAAAAACTAACAAAATTTCCAACACTTTCTAAATTTTCAATACACATCCCACCCTCATTTCTAAGTATAACCTAGGCAATGTCTCTAGATAGATGCTGCAGTTTCAAAAATAGGCAATTTTGTAATACAGCATTTTTTTGTTATCTTTCGAAAACTAAAATTGGGCTTTGTGTTTGGAGTCTTAAAAATTTTCTCTTAAAAAATTCATAGGTATACTTAGTCTTTAACCATTTTTTTTCAATTTTCAAAATTGGCCAAGTATTTCCAGAAAAACCGGGCCAAATGAAATTCAGCCCGCGATTTCCTATTTTTGGGAAGGAAAAAATGGTAAGAATTTATCGTTCACGAGCGTGTAAAGGTAAAAGCTGAAATTTGGCTGAAAGACCTCTCATAAAGGTGCGATGAACCGCTTTTAATCTACGAGAAGCCCGCCCCCTCATTCCCAAGCTAAGCCACAACTATATCTCTTCTCTCTCAAATCATTCTTGAACTTTCAACTTCTATATGGAATTTTTCGATTAAAAATCTTATATTTTTTGCTACTTATGGCGAGTGCATTTTTTCAAATGGAAAATAATCATATCTGATAAAAATAAGTAGAAAAAATCGAAATATTTCCAATTTCAGCGAAATTGAAATATACGATGTAGGCATACTTCGAGTTTGACATTAGTCTATACTCTAGACTCTGGCCAGAGAAATGAGAAGAAAATGTCAATCAGACCCTGTCTGAAAAGAACTAAAATTGATTTCTGAAATCATGAATGGCTTTTATGTTTGGTTATTGGTCCTTCAAAAAATGTCAGTCAGTTGAAGGAGCTTTGCTTGATTTTCATAAAGACATCAGGAAAAACTGAAAGCAATTTAGGTAGCAGGTGCTTACAACAAAATCCATCGCAGACTGTTACTTCTGAAAAAAAAACCCCGATTCAACGTTATCTCCATAATTATTATACATAGGCCAATTGAAATTGATTTTTAAAAAATTTCGCTAGATAATCTCAATGGTAGGTACGTACTTAAAAGGATCACAAGCAGGAAAACTGAAGAAAATGAGGTTTCCATATCCCTGTGGAATGCAGAACGTATAGGTACCAATAACAACTTACAATATCATAATACGAGTACAAGCAACGATTTTCAAAATCTGTAATCGTCGTATTTTTTGTGCGATAGTTGAAAATTTAATGATTCACGGTTTGCATTAAAAATCAAATCCACGCCAGCTTTATATGTTTGTATAGGTGTTTCTTCAGGCGTTAAAAGAGATTTGTTACTTGTGACGCATTGTTTATTTAAATCAAAATATGCCATTCGAAGGGAAAAATGAAGATTCGAAGCAGATGTGACACGTGTGAATCGATTATCTGCTTCATTCAAAACGTCACTTCAAAAGCGATTATGGTAACGATGCAGCAGATGTTCATATTTCAAATTTTTTTTGCAGAATAGGTAGTAGGTAACTCGAGAACGATAGTAGGTATGATTTCTTATGAACTATGTAACGCACCGTCGATTATCAGAAAAAAAATCAAGCCCCAATTTTTTCCCGATAGGCTCGAAAGGCGAAAAGCCATTTTTTGTTGCCAAAAAAGGAGCAGGGAGGCACAATTCTGCTCATTAAAATACCAGTTGGTTGATCTGATAAGCTTTCTTAGTTGCATTCCAAATGATAAGCTAATTTTATGGGATATTTTTCAACAAGGTAAAACGCCAAAATGTGGCCACCTAAGTTTTTTTTTTAGATGAATGCAACTTGGCAATCCGTAGATCACACTTACCTACTTGCAACTGGATTCAAAATCATATCAATAGCAAATAGGTACAGAGAGTTTCTCATTTTTTGAATCCCTGTTTTATTGAGAAAATACCTTTTGAAAATTACTAGTTTTTTTGGCCAGAAGTGGCCATTTTTAAAATGGTGAAAATCTAAAAAAAAATCAAAATTTTACCAAATTGACCTAAAAAGCTGAAATCTGGGTATACCCTATTTTCGATCCACCAAGTCGATTGGAAACGGTTTTGAACCGTTTCCAGCACTTCTGGAGCCTCCAGCAAATTGTTGTAGGTAACTCGAAACAAAAAATTTCACCAAATGGAATTAGAAAGCCGAAATTTGCTCTGCACCTTAATGTCAACATGCTGATTCGACTAGAAGTACTTTCAAGTTATTTTGGAGCCACGTGCTTTGGTAATTACATTTATTTAAATTATTAATCACAAATGATGTCAATTCTGTGCTTCTGCTTAAAAATATTATAATTTCCATTTTATGGTTATTCACATGAAATATCCAGCCTTACATCGATACATACCTATATTATTTGTTGAGTAATCTTAATCCTCATCATCTAATGATACCGGATCTGGAAATTTGACCAAACCGACCCATCCTTTAAGCATACTAACACCTTGGGAAATAAAAGCCCATCTAGGAACCGGTTCTAAGGGTGCTTTTTCTTGGAAATCATCATTATATGCTATTATTTCATGGAAAAGGTTTGGTAATTGCCTTTTGTGTTCCATATGCATTATTTTCCAAGCCATTTTCGGTATTAAATTGATACACATTCTTCTACTAAAATCTTTTGTGTTTGTTATAACCAGATCCGCTAATACTTTGAAATGCTGCACGACCATCTTTTTTTCTTCATCGTCTTCCAAGTATTTTGGTTTTTCAACTGACGGTGATATTGTATCTAGTATTTCCTCCGAGTCCTCCTTAGATGGTTGTTTTTCAACTGCAGGTTTTGGTTCTGGCACATTATAGTTGACGTGCTCTCGTTCGTCCATTTTTTTTGAAAAATCGTCATCTTGGTCATAAGGTAATAATTTTATACTGTCTTCAAGTATCTGAAATGAAATTATTCATCGTATAAAAATGTGTACAGTTTTAATCTTTCACGTATAGGTAGGTATCTAATACTGTTCAAAAGCATATTTGCAAGTCTGCGGCTACTTACTTTAACCTCGTCTATTTTATAATCTATATTCAAATCTGGAACGAGGTTATCACTTTTTATTTTACTGTCAAAAAACTCTCTGAGAGGATCATCAGTGTGTGTAATCGTGAGTTGGGTGCCGAATTCAAGGTTATGAAATTCAATTCTGTAATATCAAGTGCCCAAATAAACCGTCGCGTCGTGATTTGGCATGAAAATTAATTCACATTTAATTTTTGAGTTGTTTTCAAGGAGTAATTTCGTTTTATGAGATTTACAACTCACTTGACTCTACCCTTTGATCGTAAAGTTTGGTCATCGGCTGCAGCATTTTCATCTCGTTTGTCTGGTTGTATTTTGAAATTTGCTACGAAAGTAATTGGCTGCGGTTTTTTTGTTTTAGGGTTCACGGATAGAAAATTAGCTTTAATATTGATCGTCCATTTTACATCTCTTCTATTTAGAATGTATAGTTCTTCCTATGTACAAAAGAAATATAATTAATTCAAGCACATTTTTAATTACAATATATGTAGGTAGGTAGGTACTACGTTTAGGTTTAGGAAGGTAAATTTTGAAGTCATCTTCAAACCGCTTAAACATGCGCTTTATTATGTAGTTTAGCTACGAATAAGTAGGTAGAGGTACCTAGACCTACTCACATTTTCCATTTTTATTCTGTTTATAAATGATGACGGGACTGGGTCTTTTCTGGTCTTATCATTACTTGCAGTTTGTATTTTTTCACGAGTCTCTTTATCAATATTATAATCTCCCCGTTCGTATATACCCTTTTGAGAGAAATCCGATGTTTTGTTATCATAAGTGTGTAAATTTATTATTTTCACATTTGTAAAAGTTATCAACATTCTGAAATGAAATAAAATATCACACAAATCATTAGGTAGGTATGTACTTTTAAATACAGAACACCTAAACTGCCTATCGTTACAAAATCTCGTTTCAGTAAAATATTTACTTTTTCCCAGCGAAAACGTATGATATGGGGTCCAATTTATGGATGGTAAAATCAGGATCTTTATTTTTCCGATTTCTCACAATCAAGTCATTAACTGATGCTTTCATTTGAGGACGTCCTATTTTATTCACTTGTATTTGAGTCGATGCTTCATAACCTTCCAACTTTTTGTCTACACGAACGTCGCCTTTGAATGATCAATAAAATGTCAGTATGGTGATAGTGCATTACCTACTTAATTATGGTCATAAATAGAAGCACTACGCTGCATCAAGTAGTATGTTTATTATCTAATTTTTCCTCCTGTATACTTAAAAGCATGGTAAATATTTATCATAATACCGGAAATCTCCAAGCCATATTCTTTGGTTTTCCACCCTGAAACGATTAGAAATTCGTAGGCATTAATGAGGTTCTGTTCTATGTAGGCGTAGATATTATTATCAAAGCCCCCTTATTTCTAGGAAAATTTGCATTTGTTTGTATTTATTTCGGTACAGATATTCGAATTACATAGGTACTTACATTTTATTTTTTCAGGTAATGAATTTAGACATTCTGGGTCCTTTGCTGCAAAAAGTAAATTTGACATGTTTAGTCGAGGTGCCCACCATTCGATCTGAACAACGCCGCAATTTTTTTTTATGGGTAAAAATTGATCCTGAAACTAATTCAAACTCCCTCTTGCCAAATTTCAACATTTCTAGTGATATTGGAGACCCCAGCGCTATTTTCAATTTCTCCAGAATATAGAAATTTTGTCCAGAAGGCGTGGAAATTAATTTGGGAAAGTAAAAATTGAGTTGTGGCTAATTCTCGACCTGTTTATTAAGTAAATGGGTTTTCCACACTTGAACAAATTTTCAGATTGACTCTTTTAATACTTATTTAAAAGGAAAACATTTGAAAAAATCAAAAACTTCCTGTTCTTAAAAATTTTTTTGAAAATAACACAAATGGCTGAATCATGTCCGAAATCAATTCTGCGAATTGGAATTTCGCCATTTCGAGCCATTTTAGGACTTCCAGTACAATTTTCGATTTTTCAAGAATTTTAAAATTTCTCTACAAGCGTGTGGAAATTAATAATTTGGACATCTAAAAATCAAGTTGTGAACCATTTTCGACCTATTTGACTGGTTTATCTATGTGATTCCCTTTTATCAATAATAAGTCCCTAGCAGTAGCAGATGGGAAAATACATACAAAAATTTTCAGAAAGTTTTCATCCTCTAGTTTCGCTGATGCAACGTTTAAAAAGTATGATACGAGTAAAAGCTTCTTTTCATATTATCCTAAACTGAAAATTTTTCATAGATGATGCCTCGCTTTGCTTTTAAAAGTGATTTTCGATGGATTAATTTGAATTTTTTAGGGCAGTTAAGTTGAAAAGTTTTGATAATAATTTCATTAAAAATGCTAAAAACAAGTTGAAAAATGAAAATTTACGTATCAAATATTTATCCCTCACCTCTTTTACAAAAAAAAGCACAGTTAACGCACTGAAGTATTAGTAGAATGTCTGATGGTCAATCGTACAGGCATTTTTGACACCCTATTTCATTCGAAAAAGTTGTAGAATGTTCAAAGACATTGAAACATCGAAAATTGACGTGAAAAATGTTGAATCTCCCCCTTCCCTTATCCTTTCCCTTCCCTTCCAATAAAGAAGTCATGAAGTGTTTGAAAAAGTCCTGTTGATGAAGTTCTGCTTTTTCAATTTGAAATTGATAGACACCATGACAAATAGGAATGGTACCTACCAGAGTCCTGCACGGTATAGTTAAAAGTTATCTGCGTTAGTCACGTGTCGTGTGCGGTAAGCTACCAAATATAACTCATCCAAAAGCAGTTATATTAGCGTTAGCCTATGCGGATAATTTTGTAGTTAAAATGACTAAACTACCTGCGATTATACCGCGCTCTTATCGGAAATGTAATGTTCGATTCTGTCTTATCTGTTTGATGAGTCACCAAAATGTATTGTTGAGACACCAGAGAACCGAATGCGGTTAACGTATGGTTATTAACCTAACTTACCGCTGGTTGCGCGCGCCGACAAAAGTAACTGCAGTTTGTAACCTTTAGTTAAATTAGCCGATAGCTCCGGCGGTTATCCGGCTATTTTAACTTAACCGTGCAGTACTCTGGTACCTACACCTAGCTACGTACCCAAGTACCCATTATACTTAATTCTAGAGAAATTAAAAATCGCACGGGGACTTTTAGAATGTCAGAGAACGATGAAATTCGTTTGGAGGAACTTGATATGTGTTAGCTTCAGGATTAATTGTGATCATTTTTACGAAATATTTTTCCAACGAAAAAAAACAAAAAAAAATAAATTATCGAAGAATAGGTAATTTAAAATTATTATTTGAAATTCGCCAAAAATCGAGAAATCATTTTTAGCAGCTGAAATGCTGATTTTATATAGGAGGGAATTTCAAACCACACTCTTCGCAAAAATAGCATTCTTTTTCAGATCGGTGGCAGACATCTCGAGAAGTTGCCCATCAGGCAAAACTAAAAGCGATTTAGGTAGGTAGTGGGTATATAGGTACTTACAACAAAATCCATCGCAGACTATTATTTCTGAAAAAAAACAACGATTTAACGTTATCTCCATAACTGTTATACATAGGCTTATTGAAATTAATGTTAAAAAATTTCGCTAGATGTTCTCAATGGTAAGTTCGTACTTGAAAAGATCACTAGTAGGAAAACTGTGGGAAATGAGGTTTCCATATTCCTGTGGAATGCAGAATGTAGGTAGTAGATACCTTATAACAACTCACAATTTAAATGAAAATATGTCATTCTAGAGGGGGAAATAAAGATTCGAAGCAAATGTGGCACGCATAAGTTAAATAGATTCTGCTTGATTCAAAACGTTACGTCAAAGCGATTATGGTAACGATACAGCAGATATTCATTTCAATTTTTTTTTTACAGAATAGGAGGTATGATTTCTTATGAATATTGAACAATGTAGCGGACGTCGATTATCAGGAAAAAAACAAGCACACATTTTAAAGCGATTTTTTGTTGCAAAAAAGGGAGCAGGGAGGTACAAATTCTGCTCATCAAAGTTCCGTTCCGGTTGGTTGATCTGAATCAAATAAGCTTTCTTAGTTACATTCCAAATGATGAGCTAATTTTCTATGATATTTTTCAATAAAGTAAAACGCCCAAATGTGGTCACCTCAAGTTTTTTTTTTAGATTAGATACAAATTGGCAATTTTGAAAATTACTGGTTTTTTGCCCAGTAAGGAGTGATCATTTCTTAAAATGGTAAGAATCCGAAAGTGTCCACCCACATGAAAGCAAAATTTTCAAAACCTTGCCTAAATTCGAAACTACAATTTGAAACATTTGAAAAAAAATCCAGAAGTTACCTACCTAAACATTTTCATGATAATTATGTACCTATTTACAACTATCAATTTTTTCTTTATGGGATTCGAAAAACCATTAGGAGTACAAATAGCATCAAAATTTTGACGTAATTTTGAAAAAAGAGTAAAATGTTGTGTGACATAGCCGATATAGGTTTAGGTAGGTACCTACCCATTGTTTTGTGTGATGTCACGTGCTCACTCGCCCTACCGGCTACCACCAGTCTTCTCTACTGAAATCAGAAATGTTAATTTGTCCAAAAATGTCGTTCTAATTCATCAAAATCGTTAAAATTTTGCGCTGAATTCGAAAATCGCTATCATTTTTTGTTTCGACTCCCCTCGATAGCGTTCCTCACCCAAATTAGATTGAAGTTGGGAAACAAAAACTTTTTTCAGAGTCAAATTTCTGCAAAAAAATTGCAAAACTCTAAAAAAAAAAAAAAAGAGAGAACAATAAAACAAAACCTACTAAATATTACTGAAAAGTGAAATTATGGAATAATCTATTTCAAGTTGACATTAGTCTCGGTCGCCCGAAAAGGCAGGTAGTAGTTCCCAAAATAAAACTTCGCGACTATATTTTTTTAAATAAAATTATAAAATATGGAGAAAATTAACGAATTTGGTCGTTTCTCATATAATACATTGTGAGAAGAAACTTTTGGTAAAAATTGACCATTAAAGTTAAGTATATGGTGAGTTAGCGAGGGTTGAAAAAAAAATTAAAAAACAATTGAGTAGCGAGATTCTGCGTGTTTGATGTTTTGAACCCCTTAAAAACTTTTTAAAAAACAGGGTTACTTACTTGCCTTGAAGAAAAATATTAGAATTCACCCGGTCTATACAGACGTAATCCACTAAATTACCTACATACTAAATTTATGAACCCTAAGGAAATATGTAGATGTACTTAGTTAAGTACTTACACTCCACTAATTGTTATTTCTGATATAAAAAAAAAGGTTAAGCAACTTTAACTTCGATTGTTTAAAAAATTCGCCATTTTCGATTGTACGTACTTGACAAGATTATACACAATGAAACTACCTATATGAGGTGAGTTTTCCATATTTTTGCCAAGTTCCGAGTACCCACCTATATGTAACCGTTTACAGTATACCCAAGTACTATATGTATGTATAATCAAGGTAGTATACATAATTACATAATATGTAGCCATGTAGGTATATACGTCAATAAAGTGTCGCGTCGGTTTTCAAAATTTTTTGCGTAGTTTTTTCAACTCGGATATTCAAGATTTACCAATTCATCGATTGCTTTAAAAATTAAATCTACGTCAGCTCGTATTTGTGTAGGTGTTTTTCGAGTCACTTGAAGTACCTACGAGTATTTCGTTTATGAAAATGTAACTTGTGTGAATCGTTCTACTAGATACAACGATTGCGGTTTTCGAGCAACGTTATACAGCAGGTTTTAAGTCTGAGATTGTCCAACAGAAAATATGTACTTCGATAACTATAGAAGCACATATTATTTCTAATGAACAATATTGCGAAAAAATAACGCCACACAAAAAAAAGTACATCGAAAGACTTGATTAAAAAATTATCAAAAATTTTGAAAATTTTCCTTTAAACCGGATTGAATTTTTTCCAACGAACACCGAAGAAATTCGAATAAATATTCCAGCTCCAAAATTCATAATTAAGTTAAAACACAATCGAATAATTTCAAAGATCAAAACAAATTTAATCGATCGTACATCATTACGATATACTTCGGAATTGTATGTATATCTTCAAAATATAACAATAATTAATATACTTATAAAGTATTAAAACGTTAAAATTTTAAAAGAAAAACATATATAATTCTGAACACTACGATAAAAAAAGCGAAGTAATATTACAGCGATATAATAATTTATCCAGCGGTCTGCGTCCAGGCGATATACAAAAACATACAACTATTTAAGTAGGCTACTACTGATCACTAAACTGCGTCACAGCCGTTTTAACCCTGCGAACAAAAAATTCGTTCCTATTTCCGTATTTTAAATGTGAAAAGAAAACGTAGGAAAATTATTACACAGTGTTACGCTTACTTATCGAACAATAACGTATTGGTTGTATTCATCAGCCGGTTGAGAAGCGCAGGAATTCCTAATTCTCTGAGTTTTGTTTGCCTTTCCGTCGAGCCACTTTCTTCTTTCCACACTAAATTAGAAATACAGAATGTAGAGGCAACTTGTAACTTACCATTTGGACTTATCTGGAACAGAGTTTAGCACATGAATGACAATTTGCGCTAAATTACCGCTCGCGTCCTCTTCCTCTTACGTACCATGTACTCTGATAATTTTTTCAGTATGTCTTCGTTATTCATTATAAAATCTTTGGCCGAATCACCGTCAGCGATGTTTGCCAGTATACATAACGCTTGTTCTTTTACTTCGGATGGATGATTTGCGTCCAGTATCATTGTAACAGCCTTAAAAATCAAAATAGACGTTTTAATTTCATTTATACGAGTACAAACAGCGTTGTTTAGTGAGTTAGCCTACTGATTGCGGTGTATTATATGATGGCAAGCGATAAGCGAATGAAAATACATAGAGTTTGTTTAAATGTATTTATCACAGTTCTACATAATTAAGTCATAAACGAAGTCAAAAACACACACCGATATTATGTAAAAAAACACGAAAAGTAACAAAAAAAGCAGTAAAAATATTTTATAAACCTGTATTATCTCATTTCCGTGCAGATTCATTATATAGTCGATATGCGGCTTCGTGCACAGAAGGTTTCGAAGCAGACCTAGCGTCTTCATTAAAACATTTACTTCGGAATCGTTAAGTAATCGGAAGATGTGTTCGATACCCAAGGTATTCAAGATGAGCGTTTTTATTTTTTGTTCAGCTTGAAATGCCATGTTCTGCGAAGAAAATTCGAATATTAGTCGAGAAATCGAAAATATAACTGCGAAGCTCGTGAAAGATCTAGCTTACCATCAACGCCCAAATACCATTTAATCTTAAAGCCGGATCAGATCTTCTGGTTAAATTGCATAATAAATCGACAGCACCGGATTCTAAGATTGGTTCTTTGGATGGAGAGAACTCGAGTAACAGGTTACACAAAGTAGATGAAGTAACAGTCAGCACGTCATCTGATGCATTTTCCAATAATCGCATTAACGGTTTCCACACAGAGTGATCCTGATTCGCACATATAGACTAAGATAATGTTTTTGGTCATTAGCTTAATAAAAAAAATAAAAAAAAAACTCAAGCGTACGGGAGGGAAGTTACCTTTAATTACCGAATACTCTAGTTAAATATCCATGCTTACGTGAAATGTAGTCCGAAGTTGCTGGACGCTACGAGATAGAGAGTGTAAACAACGTATAGCTGCTAGTTTCACCTTCGTGCTAGGATCATCTAACGCGTTAACGATGTGTTGTACTAGATTCTCAGATTCGATGATTTTCTTCCTAATGTCTTCGTCGTTCGAACCGAGCGATGCGAAAACCTGAACGATTGATAAATTTGAGCTTTTGGTACTCAACGATCGAGAAAAATGAACGCGAATTCTTACTCTAAACGCTGCCTGCATCAACTCTTTGCGAATTTCTTCATTTTTAGCAGGTGGTAAGGAACTATCGCTTTTGTAATTGACAAACGTGTTCAATACACCGATTAAATGATTTGAAATAGCTGCTAAACGTTGAAGCTCGACGTTCACTTCGGTCAAATAAGCCAACGTTTCTGCCGTTTCAACTCGTAGCTTCCATGCATATTTATCTTGACAAAGGTACACCTAGAAAAAAGAAAGCTCAATCAAACAACCATCTTTTCGATAAAAAAGAGAACACTATGTCGAATAACGTACTAAAACTGGTAACGTTTTATATAATATCTTGGGATCTTCAGCGGAAATAGCACCAGCACGATACAAAAACGTGATGCATTTAGCGACAGCAAGTTGCATCTCTAAAGGTTTATCTCGGGCCATCAAAGCAACCAATAAATCTGGCACTGATTTTCCTTCAAAACTGTGTAAACACAGGTAAGTTAGAACAAGCTTTGCGAATTTCAAGACAGGAATTCGAACTTGACTTACTTGGCGGTGGCAACGGAAGCAGCTACGGGTTTATTTTCATGGCATAAACTAGCAATGCAAGTTAAAGTAGGCATTAAAACGGCTTGAAGAGGCGATCGCAGTAAAGCTGCTAATGAAAACACTGCTCCTTCATCCCATAACATAGTTTGATGTTTTTTAGTCTAGAAAAGAACAAAATGATTACAGCGTTCAGTCAAATAAGTAATAAAAATGATAAAGAATGAAGATAATAAACATACTTTTATGGAATAACTAAGAATGGTCGTGATTGAAATTTGATTAGCGGTTGAATGCATAATCAAACTAAGCATATGTGAAATAAGAGACTGATCTTGAAATATTAAATGCACCGGAGCGCAGTTGTATTTGAAAATTGAACAAACACATCGAAGACAGTTCTCCGAGAATTGATTATCGTCGGTTAATATACCTGCAAACACAGGTGCAATTAGAGATACAATACGCTAGTTACAATAAAACGAACGTACTCGTTGCTTACAGTTTAAAAGTAAAGGAACAACGTCAGCTTTAAGTAATTCTTTAACATGATCTTCGGTTCCTTTAGCCAAAGAACCTAATATAATAACAGTTTCATTGCGGATGTCGACTGGTTGCTCATAATCGCCTAAAATCTGTACTAATCTTGGAATAACTCCTTGTTGAATGGCATTTCCTTTCTGTCTGTTACTTCCGATCACCGTATTCTTCAACTGACTGTGGGTTTTTTTCAAAATTATTAGAAATTAAGCGACATTATTCGAAAAATGTTCGAAATAGGGTACCGAAGTATATACGTACATAAGAGCAGATAAACACTTCGGATGTTCTGAGGAATAAATATCATCCATGAACGAACGGCTGCTTTCAACATCCTATAGAAATACATAATTAATTACCAAAGATAATCGAACAATGATTAAAATCGAAGAAAAGCGATTCAACGTACCATTAGAGGATAATTTTGTATCAACATCGCCATTCAATAATAACACAGATGACACTGCTATTTTATGCAGTCATATTTACACAGAATAACTCGGTCATACACTCGGTCAGTTCATCAATTCTTAAAAGTCAATGTTCATAGCACGATCGTGAAAGTAATTAAATGATTTAGAAATAAGTTGATAGAAATTGTGAGAAATTAATTCAAGACCAAAATGTGAACCAAACTTCAAACTTGCTCATTTTCGAATAATTTCACTACTCACTACTACAAACATAAAGTTACACTGTGCTTCATCGACTTGTTGTGCTTGTGTGAAAAGTCACAGATGAACTCATGAAAATCCCACGATCCCACGAACGAAGCTTTAGCTAGTTTTAGCATAATCCTGAGGATATTTTTCCGAGTAAAAAATTTCTCATTTTTTTTTACCTCGACTTTGAGTTTGACTGTTTGAGACTTTGACTCTTCTTAAAAATGTGTCAATGAGCTCAAATTTGTTGAAGCATTTTTTCGTGTGATTGTTATTTGTTTCTATTCTATATCAAAGCATAAAAAAGCATTCTAGGCATTTTTCCACTTTTACTTTTTAGGGAATATTCGAAATTTCGAATATTTTACATAGGGGTGTTTGAGGCTCTGAACTTTGAGCTACAGAAAATCTTTTCTGTATTTTCTGTAAATGCCGAATTGTTTGCTGTAAAGCGCTCGAACACCTCTAATTTCAAATTTTCACAATTAATTTAATATTGCAGGAACTGTAGGCACTATTTTTTTCGCCGCGAAAGAAGATGGGTACCTAAATTTTTGTTCTGTCTCGTCACTAAAGAGTAAAGACTAAAGAGTACCAATGAAAAAAAGCTCAGATATATAGACAAGGTACATAGTTATCTACGCAATTTAAACAGATTTATTCTAAAATTTTCTAAATTCAATAGCATGTTACCTACATATTTTTTGATGTGTATAATGTCAATGACTTTTTTCTTTGTGTACTCCGTATTATAGGTAGGTACCTATAGGCACCTACTTTCATTAGACAAAGTTTTACTGTTTTACCTACGAAAGTTATAATATAACGCAAATTCTCAAACATTAATTTATTTGTATATTTTCTTTGAAATTAAACATCAAACAACACAAACTATTTACTCAAAATGTATTTAATTTAAATATTACCTATTTTTATTCAATTTGGTGTTTCACTTCTAATTAAAATGCATAGCGAAAGTTGCTTCTTAAATTACATATTTTTAGTTTTTCTGATATATTTTACACAGGAAGACGAAATTATATCCATTAGTGGCACCATTTTTTTTTTAAATCTAGGTAACATTTTAGAAAACTTATCCGCATAATGAATTACATTAACAGTGATATGAAAACAGTATTTTTACGATAAAATTAATAATCTTATTACAGCTTATTTAATTCTATAACTATGTCAATTGAAAGGTTCACAGAATCAAAAAACAAAAACACTGAAAAATTAACTTTAAAAAACTTATAAAATAATGGTAATCTTCAATGGTAACTCTCATTCTCATATTGGTATTTCAATTTCATGAATGGGTATATCCGTGGGAGTAACTTGAAGTAAAATTTGTAAATACATTGATAACGGTTCTGTGAAAAAAATAAAAATAAAAATAAAAAGATTAATAGTCAAATCGTAATTTAGGAAAGCATTATCTTTTAATTTTGGTGAATTGAAAAAAAAAACGTACTAATAAATGCAGGAGTATATTGATGTTTAACAAATGGCACATAAAATATAACTCCTATGATCAAGAAAAATATTGTATAAAGATATTCGATTTGAGGTTTATCGATAATTGGAGCAATTGTAAGGTAAAGCGACACAACGAGAACCAATATTGGAATTATGATCGGAACCTGAAGACAAACCCATTGAAATTAAAAACATTACCTAATTGAATATTGATCAAAAGTTTTTTTTTCTGTGTTGAAGCAGATGCCTTTGCCTACTTACTTTATACGGACGTCGAATATCAGGTTTCGTGTACCTCATTACCAGTAAAGCTATCATCGCACCGCCATAAAAAATCCACGCAGTAAAACTGAAAAAGTCTATCAACGAATGTATTGTCCCAGACAGCACCATTATTATCGCAATAATCGCCTAAAATAAATCCAATTACGATTTATCAATTTTATTTATGTGAAATAAAATTTGTGTAAGTGTCAATGGTCCAACCTACAGTAAAAATCAAGCCAGGTGTTGGGGTCAAGCTTCTTATATGCACGTGAGATAAAACTTCCAACATATGTCCTTCTCGTCCTGCCGCAAAAAGTAACCTAAAACGCAAAAATGATTCCATAATTTATTTCATATGAAAATTTTTCTATAATTTAAAATAAATTGAATTGCGCATACCTTCCGGCTGCAAAAACAGTTCCATTAGCTGAACCAAATGTTGATATTACTACTGTAAATGACATCAGCCATGCCATCATACCCAACACACGTTTCCCAAAAGTCTGAAAAAATTCAAGAAAATAGCTCATTTTTTTTTCTTCAAAATTCTCGCTGAATTTGGGAGTACCTATTAATGTATCAAATTAAAAAATTACCACAGCAACTGCCTCCGATGATATCATTTCTTGAGGTGACATCACAGTCAGGTATGAAATATTTATCAATACGTAGCATAAGGTAACTAACGGAATACTTATGAATATAGCTCGTGGAATATTGCTGTAAAAAGCGCATGTTTCAATAAGTAGGTATCGTTAATTTATCAATCAATCAGCGGTTTCTTTTAAAGGAGAAATACGTGTAAAACAGTTTAGTAATTATGTAGATATATATAGGAATTTATGCATGTAAAACTTACACTGATGGATTCTTAATTTCCTCGGTGGCGTAATTCAAATTATTCCAGCCATCGTAAGCCCACAATCCCGAATAAAAAGCCGTCGCTATATCTCCATACGAAGTCGTACTGTTTCGAAAAATCCCGGTTAAATTTTTAGTGCTTCCTGTCAAATACCACAAAAGGTATCATATAACATGAAATCTTCCTTCGGATAATATGTACATATTTTAATGAATGGAGATTAGATAATTATAGCCTGCTACACTGCTACAGGTATCGAAAAGGGTTGATATTGCATTTATATAGGTGCATATTTAAGTAGGTACATGAAAATACCTGATAACAATTCAAACGTTCCCCCGCATATTATAAGTCCAATGGCTATTAGTTTCCCAGCTGTGAATATATTTTGAACTGATGTGGCCAGTTGTACGCTATAACAATTGATATACAGCAGGGTAACTGAAACAAATTAACAAAAAAATAATGAGGTAGGTAGGTACTTGAAGTGTTTGAAGAGTAAGTATTTGAATAAAAAAAAATAATAATATTGTAAATTTAACCAGGGTGTAGGCATTTCCTAATTTCTTGGTACTTACAAACATGAAGTAGGTAACTTTTTCCAAATTCCTTGGATTTAAAATACGAGTAGTTACCTACACGGAAACGTGTGTTGAGTAGTTGAGTAAAATCGAAGAAGAAATTATTTACGTGGAAAAAAGCCAAAAAGGTATAGACAGGTATTGGGTAATGGGAGGCAACTTCAGATGTAGAAATACAAACACAATTGAATCAATACCTACCTACGAAGTTGGGAAAATGAGATTTTCAATTGAAAATTCTGTCTTTACCCAAACAATAAAAACTAATTAATTATCTTATCTATAGATGTAGGTGGTTAGTATTTGTACTCGTAGTACATAGTACAATATTCTCGTAGTAGGTAAGATTAACGGCCAAAATTATTATTGGAAATTTCAATACGAAAACAATAATCAGAAGCTTTACAAAAGTTCTTTCTTTCAATATTTCGAACCTGCTAGAATCTAGGTAGATATTTACTTAATTAGTATCTCTTGTCTACCTATTTGCAATCTACAAAGCAACTAGAAAAAATATTTGACTAGCTATATAATAAGATTACTAAAAGTAGAAATCAACGTTTTGCCTTCATAGTGCTGTGAGCAGCAAAATACGAGATACCGGGTGTCCCATTACTGCTTACCAGCCTAGTCTTTTTAGTCTATACATTTTTGCAATAAATACCTACCTACCTCTACCTATTTGAAATAAATTATTTTCCAGAGAGAAATTTTTCATTTTCTGTTTCCCATTTTGGTAACTGAAAAATGATCCACTGATCCCCTCTCCCAAAAATTAAGTCAGATTTTTAAAAAAAATACAAAAACAAAAACATAGATCGAAAGACAAATTTCAGTTCCTAGAAAGTTCAGTTTTGGATTTTTTACAAATTTTCAAAAATTCAAAAAAGCTGTATTATGGGAAATTTTTCAACTTTCTCCAGAAATATAGATTTTTTTATTAGAAAAGTGAACCAATGTGGATAATTTCTTTAATTTAACTCCTACACATCAACAACACTCTACTAGTTTTGCATAATTTTAGAGCATCCACTCAAGTGATTTTTAAATTTTTGATCAATTTTTCAATTTATGAATCAATTTGTTCATGAAGGAGTCACTTATACCGCTTATACGAATCAATTCGTTCGCGAATGATTCACCAAAAATTGAGAAATGAATCGATTTCGATTCGTTCGCGAACGAGTCATTTATACAAATCAATTCGTTCGTGAATGATTCACCAAAATGAAAAATCGAGTAAATGAATCGATTCGTTCGCGAACGAGTCACTTATATATGAATCAATTTGTTCACGAATGATTCAACGATAATTAAGTAAATTAATCGATTCGTTCGCGAACAAGTCACTTATACAAATCTATACATTCGCGAATGATTCACCAAACAAATTACATTATTCAATTCGTTTGCGAATGATTCATTCACCAACAATCGATCAATTCGTTCTCGAATGATTCACCAAAAATTGAGTAAATGAATCAATTTGTTCGCGAATAATTCACCAAAAATCGAGTAAATGAATCGATTCGTTCGCGAATTATTCACCAAAAAAATTATATTATTCAATTCGTTTTTCAAATGATTCATTCACCAACAATCGATCAATTCGTACTTGAATGATTCACCAAAAATTGAGTAGATGAATCGATTCGTTCGCGAATGATTCACCAAAAATCGAGTAAATGAATCGATTCGTTCGCGAACGAGTCACTTGTACTAACCTATAAGTTCGCGAATGATTCAAATCGCCAATCGGTTGTGAATGATTCGATTTGATTCGATTCACTTCGCTTGAAAACAGATCAATTCCTATACAATAGTTGTACAAAAACTGAATCAATCGTAAATTAATTGATGCGTTTGTGAATGATTCACAAAGAAATCAATCAATTTATTTAATCACTAATCGTTCGTAAATGATTCGATTCGATTGTAAACAGATCAAATGCTATACCTATACAAAATGTTTCAAAAAAAGTGAATCAATTCGTTTGTAAACGATTAGATTTTTTCTGAGTCGTTTTTTCAAGATTTAAAATTGATAAAGCAATTGTGAAAAATCGCTTTTGATGATCTTATTATGTTAAATTACTATTTCAAGTATACCTACTTATCCCTTCAGTCTTACTAGGGGCGCGAAAGTACTAAATTCGTCTCTGAGTAAGAGCTATTTAGACACTTGATTCATGTTGTGGCCATCACGACTATAGTACCCCATATTATAATTTCACTTGAAACATTTACAACATAGGTAGGTTGGTGAATAAAATTGGCAAAACAATCAACATGCATGCAGCTCAGGTTGCAGTACTGCAAGGCAAATTGTTTCAGAAGCATAAACAAAACACCCGGTATACGTATCTAGCTAGGTACCTACCTACCTACATAATAAATTGTACATGCAACGTAGTACTTCTAGGGATTAAAAATGAAATCTTTGGCGCAAGTCTTTCATTTTTTTCTCCTCTCTCTCACTTTTTCTCGAGTATCATGTTGAAAATCATGCTACCTATTGTTACTCATGCTGAAGTAAAGTACCTCTACCTACTCATTTTCATTGTAAATAAAGAGTAAAAGGTATATAGATGTACATATAAGTAAGTACTCGGATGATTATTTTCACGTGACGTCAGTTACAAAGAGAGCAAAATATACGATCGCTATCGAACCGTAAAACGAAAAAGAACATCAAAAGCCGCTTTTTAGACTCTCATACCGTTCAGCGTGTAAATAAAATTTCGACACTTGAAAACCCTCTGTAGCTCGTCACCATGTAACTAAATCTCTCTCCTCGGAATATTAATGTAAAATTAAAACGTTGGTATAAGAGTCTGTCTGTGTAAGTATAGGACGACGATGAGTGTTAGTCGCAATTATCTAAGCTATGTAAACTTACATACGTATTCACATTAGGTAATTCCTCATAGGTACTTACGTATCGTAATTACTGAGATCACTTTCACCGAGAAATCCGATATTTCGCAGCCTGTAGTGAAGTACTCGACGACATATTCGGCAAAACTTAAACATATTATTGCTATTTGTGATGGTTTCAGAATCAACGCCGAAGTCCACGAAAACATATACGCTGCGAAAGATCCAAACGCGTCCATAAAATAAACATACTCAGCGCCAGAAGAAGGATTCATTGTTCCTAGTTCCGCATAAGCTAGAGCTCCTATAGGGAAAAAAGAAAGAAAAAAAAAACGTAAAAGTACAACCAAGTTTAAGTTGTTGTTTTCTTCCCACGACCACTCCACTCGTAAAAAGCCACGAGGTTTTCCGTCGAAATGATACTTCAATAAATAATTCGTCGAGTTCATTTTCATAACTTGTAAAAGTGCCTTTGAAGCGCGTAATTCGTAGGTACTTGTGCATTACGTTGCGTTGTAAACACACCAAAATGAATGAAATTTTCATCTCGTATAATATTCTCTTTTGTTACCTTTTTTTTTTTCATCCTTTCGAACCATGTTTTTAGCCGATTAAAATCAAAGTTTATAAATATCCTGAAATTTTTATAACTTTGAAGTTTCTTTTTAGGTACAAGATGACTGTGTTTTTCGATCCGTGACCAAAGTAGTCGAGAAAGGTTCTTTTTTCAATTTCTCAAGGTTATAAATGCGTTGAAGTAAGTATTTGAAATCCCTGGAGAAAAGTTATGGATCAGATTGGCCCCGTCCGAAAACATTGGAAATCGATTCAGAGGGGAGGGCTTGATTTTAGGGGATAAACGAGGTTACGTGAGTGCTTAATTTGTGGCAAACATTGTATTGATGATTTTGGTTTTTTTTCAAGTTGTGATTTTTCAACTTGTAAAAAATACATTTTTCAACTCGTCACTTTGGATTTATGATTCATCAATCATAATAATCGGGGGGCCCGCATAAGGATCAATTGCACCTCTCCTCTCCGGTCTATCCTCTGGGACAACTTTTTTCCTAAAGAGGGACTCCTAAGCAACATTTCTAGCCCTTGTCTTCAGCAGAAAAAAACATGGCCCTACTCACGAAATGGCGGCCATTTTTGATCGACAGGTGATCCGAAATCGAAGATTTTGCGTTCCTGCATAGGACTAGCACGACATTTTTTAAATCTTACAAAGTTAGGTCGAAAGAACAGGCAAAAATTCATCATCTGACAAAATTTCAAGTGCTAAAGTATCTTTTTCGATTTTTGGTGAATTTTTGAAAATCAAATTAATTAAGGCTAAAAATGAGGGAAAAAATCAAAATCTTACCAAATTGACCTAGAAAGCTGAAATTTGGGATATACTCTATTTTCGACCTGCCAAATCGATTGTAAACTGTTACAGACCGTTTAGAGCAGTTCTGAAGCGGGAAGCCTCCAGCAGATTTTTGAAACTTGAAATTCCCACAAAATTTCGTGATATGGAGTTGGAAAGACGAAATTAATTCTGAAAACTAATTTCAATATCGCTACGAAGTCGACGGCAAGTGGATTTCAAGTCGTTTTGGAGTCTCCAGCCTCCAGCGACTTTTTGAAAATTACTGGAGCCTCCAGTAGATTTCTGAAACTTGAAATTTCAACCAAATTTCATCGAATGGAGATGAAAAGCGGAAATTCACTCTGCACTCCAATTTTAGCTCTCTCTGAAGATGACTTCAGGTGGGTTCAAGTCATTTTGGAGCCTCCAGCGATTTTTTGAAAATTCCTGGAGTCATCAGCAAATTTTTGAAGCTTGAAATTTCAACAAAGAATGGGACCGAAATTTTTGGAAAGAGCATGGTCTAAAACTCCCAAAACCTAATTTTCAACAGCACAACTTCATTTTTCGGTTTTTGGCGAACGTTTAAAAATTCAAAATTGACTGTTTTTGGTGATTTATGATTTTTTTTAAAAAAGTACGTACTTGATCAGTAAAAATGATCAAAATAAGTCCTAAAACTAATACTAATTCCCCAAATCCGAATTTCACCATTTCCAGCCATTCTGGAGCCTCCAGCGCGATTTTTCAATTTCTCCAGAATTTTGAATATTCTCCAGAAGGCGTGAATATGAAGTTGGGCAACTAAAAATTGAGTTGTGTGTTATACTCGACCTGTTTAACGAGTTTATTCACATTCGAGCCTATTTTGAGAAGGACACCTCAAAAGTGGTTTTTTGACCAGCTTTTTTCATCTATATACTAAAATTAAGTCGGTTTTTTTGTCACAGCGAGATCTCGGCAACGGCTGAACCGATTTTGATGAACGACCTCTCGATAGAAAGGGGTTAAAGTGTAGATGTGCAGGTTTATGTCGAAAGTTCAAAAAGTTGCACTGAAAGCTCAAAAAAGCTCAAAAATTGATTAAACCATATTCGGTGGGTACACAAAAGTACCTACATTGTACCTTGAAAGATTTCCCCGAAAAAACAGTTTTTGACCAAAAAAAATTTCAAAAGTTGATGGTAAAAGCTCAGCAAAAGCTCAAAACTCGATAAAAAGCTCAAAATTGATCATGCTATGTTTGATGGGTACACAGAAGTACCTACATTGTACCTTGAAAAATTTCCCCGAAAAAACAATTTTTGACTGAAAAAAACTTTCAAAAGTTGATCGTAAAAGCTCAGAAAAAGCTCAAAACTTGATAAAAAGCTCAAAATTGATTATGCTATGTTTGATGGGTACACGAAAGTACCTACATCGTACCGTGAAAGATCTCCTCAAAAAAACAATTTTTGACCGAAAAAAACTTTCAATAGTTTAAGGTAAAAGCTCAGCAAAAGCTCAAAACTTGAAAACATGCAGTATTGACCATACTTGGCTGATTTGACATATGCAATGAAGTACGTATATTGTACCTTGAAAGAGCTTCACAAAAAGACAATTCTTGGTGAAACAAAGTTTGAGAAAGTTTCTGGCCAAAGCTAATCAAAAGCTTGAAAGTTCATAAAAAAGTACCTACATTGTACCTTGAAAGATTTCCCCGAAAAAACAGTTTTTGACCAAAAAAAATTTCAAAAGTTGATGGTAAAAGCTCAGCAAAAGCTCAAAACTCGATAAAAAGCTCAAAATTGATCATGCTATGTTTGATGGGTACACAGAAGTACCTACATTGTACCTTGAAAAATTTCCCCGAAAAAACAATTTTTGACTGAAAAAAACTTTCAAAAGTTGATCGTAAAAGCTCAGAAAAAGCTCAAAACTTGATAAAAAGCTCAAAATTGATTATGCTATGTTTGATGGGTACACGAAAGTACCTACATCGTACCGTGAAAGATCTCCTCAAAAAAACAATTTTTGACCGAAAAAAACTTTCAAAAGTTTAAGGTAAAAGCTCAGCAAAAGCTCAAAACTTGAAAACATGCAGTATTGACCATACTTGGCTGATTTGACATATGCAATGAAGTACGTATATTGTACCTTGAAAGAGCTTCACAAAAAGACAATTCTTGGTGAAACAAAGTTTGAGAAAGTTTCTGGCCAAAGCTAATCAAAAGCTTGAAAGTTCATAAAATTGAGTTGTTTTTTTTTCTGAAATTTGGCCAAACTTTTTACTTGCTGAATGCTGCGTTGTGAATGGCCTAAGGCTTCAAAGTGTATAAATGTGCAGGTTTATGTTGAAAGTTCACAAAGTTGCTCCCTAAGCTCAAAAAAGTTCAATAATCTATAATGCAATATTGAGTGGATAGACAAAAGTACCTATATTGTACCTTGAAAAATCCCCGCGGAAAAACAGTTTTTTTGGCAGAAAAACAACTTTTAAAAGTTATCAGCAAAAGCTAAGCGAAAGCTCAAAACTTTGTGACATGCGATATTTTGATCTATATTTAGCTTACTCTACATAATACAAAGAAGTATATATATTGTACCTTAGAAGAGCTTCATAAAAAGACGAACATGAAGAAAGAAAGCTTACCTACAAAAGTTCCCTGCCGAAGCTGAGTGAAAGCTCGAAAGTTCCGGTCGTGTTGTATTTGATCTAATTCGATGCAAAAATGTACAGATTGTACCTTGGAAGATCTCCGTGAAAAAACAACATCTAACCAAAAAAACTTTCAAACATTTTTGAAAAAAATATTTTGGTGATTGCACCTCTGAAGTAAGTTATACCCAAATGGTGTTGAAGAAGTAAAAATGCACATTTTACTTTCGAAAAAATCAAAGAATCTAGCATCCATGCAAGTTCGATAAAATTCAATAGAGAACCACCAAAGATAGAAATTCTTGAAAGAAACGTCAATTTCACTCCTTTCAAAGGCATAAAGGGTGATCCGGCGATCTTAAAATTTTAATCACGGGAGTTTTGGGTCTCAAGGACAAACTTCCATTTGAAAAATGCAAAGGACAGTAATATTAATTTTTAAAAATTTTGAAAATTTTTGCCCTTGCTTCGCGTAAGTCAATTTGCTTTTACTTATCTAACACAATTTGGGCATTTTTCAAAATTCAATTGACATCAAGAAAAATTAAATATTATTTTGATTGAGGAAACAAGCATATCCTTTCCTCGAGAGACGAGAGCTAAGAGCTTTAAAAAAAGTTCAGTGGGAGCCCCTAAACGTGAATGAACAATGGTCATTCGTAGAAATTTCATAAATTCTTTTCTCACGTAAGATGCGCATTTTCACTTCTTTAACTCCATTAGAGTAACGTGCTTTAGAGATGCAATCACTAAAATATTTTTTTTTTCAGAAATTTTTATCCATGCGCCTTTTTCACAGGTTTTCTCGCCAAAAGCCAAAAATTTCAGACAAATCCCCCTCCCTGAAGGTTCTTATGAAAGATGTCAATTGGCACCATCAACCTGAATTTGAACCAAATTCGTCAATTTTTTCCACGTTTTACATTACTTTTTTTAAAAATTGAATCGTGCTATTTTGGGAACCTCCGCCCCCCCCCTACCTGAAAGTGGTCATCCTGGGGAATTAGACCTGATATGCAGGCTGTTATTGGAAGTCCAAAAAGTTTGGCCAAAAGTTCTAAAAGCTCTAAAAACCATTTCAGCCAATCACAACGCAGCATTCAGCAACGTTTTTTTGATTCCTCGAGATATCACTATAAGTACTCAACCGATTTTCATTAAAGACCTCACAATGCAAAGCATGTGAAGTTGTAAATATGCAGGCTATTAATGAAAGTTTGACAAGCTTGGAAAAAACTCAAAAAGCTTAAGAAGCAATTTTGGCCAATTACAACGCAGCATTTGGCAAGTAGACCATCAGCGTTGGTGGCCAAAGGGTTAAGGCGACGAACGGATTATTGATCTCGAGTTCAATTCCTAATTTTACCAGCTCAAAAAGCTTCATAATTATTACTTTTATTTTTTATTCATTTTTTATTTCTCAACAACATTTTGGATCTCTTACATTTCTCATATATTTTCAACATTTATATTTCACGCTCTAGGAGAACCGCGCAGTCCGCGCGGTTAAACAGGTTTTCTAGTATCTAATAAAAATAAGTATCCAAAAAATCAAGTTTCCCGTTTGCGAGGAAATTTTGGAGATTCCCCCCCCCACCCACGGTCCGAGTTTCGCTGTTTCGAGCCGTTTTTGGAGCCTCTAGCGCGATTTCCTGAATTTGCCCTGTTTCATCACGTCATACCTACAATCGCGTTGGAGGCTCCAAAAACGGCTCGAAACAGTGAAATTCGGACGGAAGGAGGGAGGTTCTGCACTTGATATAGCGATTTGTGCCAATTTCCATAATTTTCCTCGCAAACGAGAAACTTTTGATTTTTTGGATACTTTATATGAAAAAATCTAATCAAGAAACCACTCTTGAGGTGTCCTTTCGGAAATCGGCTCAAATGTGGATTAACTCGTTAAACAGGCCGAGTATAAGACTCAACTCGATTTTTAGCAGTCCAATTTTATATTCACGCCTTCTGAAGCAAATTCAAAATTCTGGAGAAATTGAAAATCACGCTGGAGGCTTCGGAATGGCTGGAAATGGTGAAATTCGCTCTCAGGTGGGGGGAGGGGGAGGGGGTGTGAGTTCTGAACGAAATACAGCGATTAGCGCAAATTTTAAAAATTTCCTCGTTCACGGTAAATTTTTAATTTTTGACCATTTTCCTTATGTAAAAGTTTGGCCAAAAACCCACTCTTGATGTGTCTCTCCCAAAATCGGCTCAAATGTAGATAAACTCGTTAAACAGGTCGAGTTCAACACACAACTCGATTTCTAGCTGTCCAGCTTCATATTCACGTCTTCTGGAGCATATTCAAAATTCTGGAGAAATTGAAAAATCGCGCTGGAGGCTGCAGAATGGCTGAAAATGGTGAAATTTGGATTTGGGGAATTAGTTGTAGTTTTAGGACTTATTTTAATCATTTTTACTGATCAAGTACGTACTTTTTTTTAAAATCATAAATCACCAAAAACAGTCAATTTTGAGTTTTCAAACGTTCGCCAAAAATTGAAAAATACAGTTGGGCAGCTGAAAATTTGGTTTTGTTTTTTTTTTATACCATTCTCTTTCCAAAAATTGCGGTCCCCACATTTGTCCCAAAATCTGCTTGTTGTTTTGATTCAGCACTTGCGATGCGCTTATTGAGCAGAAAACTTTCCTAAATACCTACTGAAGAAATCATGTGGCATTCAGATTTCAGTGATGCTAGGTTCAATAAGTAGATAGGTAATAATAACACAGGATGCTTTTATTTTGCTGTCCCCCACTTCAATTAGGAAAGAAGATATCCAATTTCGAGTACAAGAAGATATGTATATAGATATTCTGTAGTCAACTTACCCAACAATGATATAAATCCGCAAGCTGTCCATACTATCAAACTCAACCCAATTGAGCCAGTTCTGACCAGTAAACCAGAAGGTGAAACGAATATTCCCGAGCCTTAAGAATCGAACAAAAACAGAAACGAAATCGTTGTTTTATTCTACATTAAGTATAACAAAGCTACATATAAAATAAATTGCTCGTCGTATTAATGATTAATAGTTTTTCTGCTTATACCGATGAATTGATGAAACGTCATCAATAAAAATGAAAATATACATTTACGGTGTATCGCCACGTTTACAAACAGGAAATGATTGAAATGGAAATTAGATTTTTCATCTACAGTATATAGTTTTGCCTTTGCCAGTGGCTCGTTGCTATTATTAATATCGAAAGTGGATCGCGATCGCACTGCAATGTATATTTTCCTATTACTGCAGGCCACTACTTTTATTATTTATAAGTAAGTATATTATTTATTCAACGAATGTAAACGTACCTATCATGGTGCCAACTATTAAAGCCACCCCACTGTAGAGTCCCACCCGTCTCTTGAGATGAATAGAGTCATTCTTAATTGAGCATACCCTCTCCATTCGGTCTCTGATTGAGTCTTTATGAGAAAAATTGCCATCCTGATCGGATCCTGAAAAAGAAAATATTCGAGTAATAAAGATACCTTATCTGTAAGTATAGGTATACGGCGGAAAATAGCAATCAATGAATAAAATATCATCTACATCGTGTGCTCTGTTATGCTATAGGCTTAAAAGTAAACACAAATGTCACGAGTTTCAGTTTCTTTCACCGCAATAATAAGTGTGTAAACTTTTTCTCGAGGAGATATTTCTGTTTTGAACATTGATTGTTTAAGGATTGCTTCATATTTCGCTGGTTATCTACCTATCTATATACCTTTTTGAGTACCTACTCGTATTTATTTATTCAATCTTTTTTATTATTTTGTTTTTTCGAAAAAAGAAAAATACGTTCGGTCGTTTTTGTACTCGTATTGTACAATTTTCTTTCGAAAATAAACGACATACAACTGTAGAGAAAATTCAACATCAACGCGCGGTAAAACAACTCGAAATTATTTGTTGTATTTTGTAATTTAAAATGAAAACAAAATATGATGGTTATGCTAATTCTCGACACGAATTAAAGAAGGTTTAAGCTTTATTATGAAATTACTTCGGTACGAAATTAATGATACGGAAAATTCGCACCTAAAGTTGAATTGTTTTGCGAAGCAGAGGTATAATAATATACTTTGTAGGAGAGGGAAATAGAGGAAGGAAGATCGAGAGGATTTATTCGCGTGAAGGTGGAAACTTTACAATTGCGAGCGAAATTGGTTTGTAGCGTTGTAATTTTTGAAAATGTTTTGTTTAAAAACATGGTTTTTTACCTTGAATCATATTTTTACATGCTACAGAGAAGCAAGTAAATTATTAGGTACATTTCATTGTGAAAAAGAGATATTGGTGGTACTGATATCAATAGTGAGCTATTAAAAGGTCCTAATCCAGTTTGTTCAGAAAGGGTACCCCCCGATAAGATAGGCAAAATGCCCTTAACCTCAGATTTCGATGAAACTCACAGGGTATGTTTAGTACCCCCAAAAAATAATTTTGGGCCCATAGCCCGCTCCCCACCCCACCCCCCTCAGCAAGGGGGGCCAAAAAACGCGTTTTTCAGGAGAAAAATTCTGTATCAGCGCGTAATTAAGATAAATTGATTCTGTAAACGAATATAGTTAGAGGATACATGGGCGTACCTCCCTGAATTTTTTCAGAATTTTTCATCACACGGGGAGAGAAGGGGGGACAAAAGAAAACTTTAAATCGACATTACTCCGGAACGAAAAAACATACCAAAACGATTTTTTCGTCAAATATGTATCTTTAGGTCTACTTTCTATAGAAGTCATCACCCGGCCATTTGGAGTGGTGGGTCAAGCTCAAAAGCTCAAAAAACTCTTAAAAAACCACGTTTTTTGCGTTTTTCTCCAAAAATATGGACAAATGGCGGAAATCTAAGGGAACCAAGTTGTTCAGCGTGAAATTTTACCTCAGAATTGTGTAATTGAAAATTCATTTACACCGCATGATCGTAAAACTACATGCGCAGAAGTATTTGTGCTTACATCAAGATAGCTGAAAGGGTATTCCTGGGTAAAATAGGTGAAATGTCCCTGTCCTCGGATTTCTGAAATTTTGATGAAACATAGTTGGGTACCATTAAAAAAAAATGTCGGAGGCAAAAAATCCCCCCCCCCCCAACCACCCCTTGCTCATAATAGCGAAAAAAGGGCCTTTTTCGGGGAGAAAAAATCCATGCTTCAACGAGTTTTGACAAAAAAATCTGTATTCACTCAAAATATATGGAGGAGACAGTATAATAAAAGTACCTACATAGGTATTTGAGATTCTGCGCCAATCCATGCTATACAGTACACAGAAAAAAATAAAATTAAACACAAATTGGTAGAATAACTTGGTTATTTATTTGTATTGATCGAGAAAAATTTACGAATACACTACGTACGTTTCGGCACACAGTGCCTTCATCAGGTGATATGAAATGGAAAAACTACTACTGCTCTGTCCGAACACTCTGTCAAATACAATCACAAATTTAATTTTGATTAGGCTAAAATTTTGCACAAGGGGTGTGGGAATTTACAAAAAAGAAAAACAGCTGAGGTTCTACACATTTTAGATAATCCTAATTGTATCAATAAAAAAACGGACGTTTCAGGCTTTGACTCGTGCAAGGCTTTGGTGCAATACAAATAGGTACCTATTTTATCTCCATTTCTCGCTACTCTCGTTACACACTATTCTACTTGTCAGTTATTCATATCACCTGATGAAGGCACTGTGTGCCGAAACGTACGTAGTGTATTCGTAAATTTTTCTCGATCAATACAAATAAATAACCAAGTTATTCTACCAATTTGTGTTTAATTTTATTTTTTTCTGTGTACTGTATAAATTCACTTGGTACTTTCATGTTTTATTTAAAATTCGGTGTGATCCATGCTATTGCCATCAAAATCCAAGGCCACTTTTGGGGTTCTACTGAGAAAATTGAAAAGTAAATCTTTTTTTTTTTTGGAGAGGGGGTATTAGTAGTTGGTGTTTTGAAAATATTTTCTTCGCAAAAGTTTCGCTATAATGACGAAAAAATATTGAAAGATAATATATTTCTGAAACTGAGGAAATATTTTGGAACGCAGTGATGACAATATTTTAGGTTTCAAAAAATTGATAAAGATTGGCAAAAATTCCTAAATTTTTGTTGATTTTTCAAAATTGACAAAAACAATTTAAAATAATAGCATAGAATGGACGCAGAATCTAGATATATTCATTTAGGACTGGGTCGATCGTCATTTTTCTCAAAACAAATTGGGTACAGGGGCTACAGTGAAAAAACCGTGTTTTTTCGAAAATACTCCCACTTTAAGGGCACATGTTTTCCCTTTAGGGGCACTTCTGGAGCCAGAATTTTTCTGTACAACTTTCAACTCAAAATGACAGTTTTTGCTAAAATTGGTAAAAATCCAGTTTTTTTTCTTTTTTTGGTGATTTACCCAATCTACTACATAGTACGTAGGTAGGTAATACCTATGTTTTCAATGTACTTGGTAACTCACATAAAAATTTAATCATCGACACCAAAAAGAAACCTTTCTGATAGTTTTGAGTTAGATACCATGTACTTGAAAAGTAGGCTACTTGTAATTCAAGAAAACCTTGATTAAGAAGTTGCATGGCGTAAATAGCGCTATAATGAAGCATTTTTCACAAAAACTCTAATTTTTGGGCAACCCCTCTCCCCAATGTGGTCGTTGGGAGGGTCCAACTGCAAATCAAACTTCATATTCATGTTCAGCGAGTTCGGTTCATATGATAATGATACCCATATTGTCTGTCTACTTTCGCCCTAAAATTTGGAGAGGGGGTGCCTATGGCCAAAAAATTGGAGTTTAAGGGTATACTCTGCGGAGAGCATTCTAATTTGACAACCGGTCGAAATATGAAACCGATTTGTTCGTTATTTTCATCATTCGTTCGTAAGACTGCATGTAATCGATTGAACGAATTTAGTCGTGCTTATGTCCCGCGACCCGCTCCCATCTAAACTTCAGACGGGGATTTCTCCGTGAATTTTCAAAATTCTTCCAATTTTTTTTCACCGATACTGATTAATCTATGAAATCGAGGGTATGTAGCCATATTTTCTAATTTTGCTTTTACAACAGGGATGTGAGCGTCTAAAGTACCTCCATCCAATTCCCTATTATAGCCATCAAATGTCCTGAATCAAAAATATCTCGACATACCCTCGCTTTTGAAAGCAAACCCTAGAAAAATCCGTTCTATAGTTTTGGCACAATCCCCGCCCAAAGTTGACCATTTTTCATCAAAAAATTAGAATAGCCTTAAAGAAGTTAGTTGGTTTTCTTATTATTTTTGGAGGCCAGCATCCAAAATTATGGATCGCTTTTTTTGGTGGTGCTGTGACAAAAAAACACAATTTTGAGTGTTTTTTGAGTTTTTGAAGATGGCCTACCTGGAGGGAAAATTTGAAAAAAAAATACCAATTATAGTGCTCATGCAGATACATTTTTGAAAAAAAAATTTCATGTACTTAAATTAGGTTCGGAGATACGGCGGTTTCAAATTTTCTTTTGTCAATATATCTCCCCTGGGGGGCCCACAATTTTTGAAGAAAATTCAAGTTGCTAGAATCATATCTCCTTCAAGTATTTTGAGTGAATACAGATTTTTTTGTCAAAACTCGTTGAAGCATGGATTTTTTCTCCCCGAAAAAGGCCCTTTTTTCGCTATTATGAGCAAGGGGTGGTTGGGGGGGGGGATTTTTTGCCTCCGACATTTTTTTTTAATGGTACCCAACTATGTTTCATCAAAATTTCAGAAATCCGAGGACAGGGACATTTCACCTATTTTACCCAGGAATACCCTTTCAGCTATCTTGATGTAAGCACAAATACTTCTGCGCATGTAGTTTTACGATCATGCGGTGTAAATGAATTTTCAATTACACAATTCTGAGGTAAAATTTCACGCTGAACAACTTGGTTCCCTTAGATTTCCGCCATTTGTCCATATTTTTGGAGAAAAACGCAAAAAACGTGTTTTTTTTAGAGTTTTTTGAGCTTTTGAGCTTGACCCACCACTCCAAATGGCCGGGTGATGACTTCTATAGAAAGTAGACCTAAAGATAAATATTTGACGAAAAAATTGTTTTGGTATGTTTTTTCGTTCCGGAGTAATGTCGATTTAAAGTTTTCTTTTGTCCCCCCTTCTCTCCCCGTGTGATGAAAAATTCTGAAAAAATTCAGGGAGGTACGCCCATGTATCCTCTAACTATATTCGTTTACAGAATCAATTTATCTTAATTACGCGCTGATACAGAATTTTTCTCCTGAAAAACGCGTTTTTTGGCCCCCCTTGCTGAGGGGGGTGGGGTGGGGAGCGGGCTATGGGCCCAAAATTATTTTTTGGGGGTACTAAACATACCCTGTGAGTTTCATCGAAATCTGAGGTTAAGGGCATTTTGCCTATCTTATCGGGGGGTACCCTTTACCGACTCGAACTGAAAGAATAAGCATTTCTTAGGTACCTAGTTGACTTGGAGGTTTAAAGAGATGATTTTTTTTTTTACCATCGAGTACCTATACCTTTCATTCGACGAAGCTTTTTAGTTTTTTGAATATATTAGAGAAATGGTAAATGAAAATATAAGTACCTAGTTAAAAATTAAATTTAGAGTAGAGTGGGTGGGGGCAAGAGTACGCATTTGATAATTGAAGCCCCTTGAAGGGGAGTAAAGTATGAGTTGGGAGGGGGATGGAAACGCATACCAATGAAAGGGTGCCCTTTGCCCACATTTCAGCACGAGAACAAACATTTTTAGTCCATTTGGTCATTCATGATAATTTTTTTTTTAAGAAGAGAAATTGAGGCATGAGAAAATTTTTTTCAAACCTATTTAATGATGAATTTTCGAACGATCAAAAAATAATTATATTTCAGTAGGTAAGTAAGTAAGAGATAAATAACTAAAATTCAAGATTTTGTTAAAAACACTTATGATTTAAGCTCAAATTATGAAAGGTAGCACTAAAAAAAAAAAAAATACCTATGAAAAGACAGCTGGTAATCAGTTCTGTTTGAATGCCACTGCAACTTTCAAGTTTTTCATCAACACAAATATTTTTTTCTAGGTACCTAGTACCTACTTTATGCGGGATTTCGTTGAAAAGAAATGAATGAAATATCAACTGAAACTTTTTCAAATAGAAAATTAAAAAAATTGAGAAAATTCCTTCGAGTTGCGTCCTTTCTCTGGAGACAAACTTGAAAAAAAAAAAGAAAGAAAAGAAGATAGGTACCTACACCTATTGTTTCAAAACGGAAACAAAATTTTTCATGTAAAACTTTTGCCTCTGAAATATGGAGGTTGGAAAATCGCCTTTAAATTAAGTATGGTACTTTTATGAGGTTATTTCGAAGGTGTATTAAAAGGTGTTGGAAGAATGGGTGAAAACAATAGCTAAAAAAAGAAATCAAAATTTACGATTTTTGATCCTGGAATATACCTTGCAGTTGGTGCTCCGCACCTTCAAATTGACCTGAGGGTCTGAAACTCGATATTTAGGTACATTAGGAGCTGTTACATATTGTAGATATGTGTCCTTAAAAAGTTAAATTTTACCTCATTTTTTCAAGGTTTAAAATTAAAGTCATCACAGGCAGGAGTACCGGAGTAGGACGGAGATTCCAGTATTTTTCGCTCTAGATTATTTTTTTTGTCACCACGGTGCTCCCCCCCCCCACACACACACACCATAAAAAATGATTCTGAATATCAGAAAATTTTTGTATCGAACAAAAAAAGTCAAAAGAGCAAAAAAAATATGCCATTAAGATAAGTACACATACATATGTAAATTTTAGTCACTGTATTTTATCTTTCAATTGTCGATAAATTTTTGAAAGTTCAAATTGCCTTTTTCCTGGAAAAATTGAAATTGGATAAAATCGAAAAATAAGGCTGAAATTTGGTTCGTATGGTACCTTATTTCTGACTTTTCAAAACGACGGGTGGCGATTTTGAGCACTCTTAGAGCTTTTATCAGATTTTATATAGGTACTTTCTTGTATTAATATTAAAAAAATACTGAATTTCATTTTACGTAGTTCTTTTTGCGACAACTTCTCTGAAACTAACCAATCTGATAATTTGTTAGAGGAGGCTAAAAAGGGACTAAAACTGTCACCAATCCATTCGAGAGATCAAAAAATAATCTTGGACTTAATGAGCATAGGGTCATTCCATGCCAAATCGGCGGATTTTTACACGAGGGGTCTTCGATTTTTTTCAAAATCAGATCATTTGTAGAGGTCATCAAACGATGACGAATGACGCAAACCGGACATTTTTTCGATTTTTTTTGACGGAGCTGTGGCGCTTCAAAGTTCTCCAAAATGGCCGAAAATGGAAAATTTCAGTTGCAAATTGCTCCGGTTGTACGTGGTATAGAATTTTGAACTTTTTTTCAAATTGTAGTACTTTGAGAGGGTAATCGACGAGTGATGTCAAAATCAGTGTTGCCACTTTCAAAAACCTAAAAAAATCGATTTTAAAACTTATAATTTAAATAAAACCACGATGTTCAAAAACCTAAAAAAATCGATTTTAAAACTTATAATTTAAATAAAACCACGATGTCGACGAGTAAAAATTCTGAAAAAATTCTCAGTTTTAGTCCTTTTTATGTAGAATGACATATCAAAAAATTGGACTGGCATCTTTTTTCATTTTCGAGAAAAAAAAATTACAAGTTTTACAATCGCTGAAAAAGTACTATCAGAAACCTAAAAAACGAAAATTTTTGCATTTTTGAAATATTTTACCAATTTGTAGACGATAATGTGAAAAAAATCTTCCTCCCCCCATTTGTCAACGAATTGACATTTTTTGTGCTATAAATTTTTATTTCAAGAGTGAAATATGTGCATTTTTCGTCAATTTGTCGACAAATTGGGGGGAGGGGGATTTTTTTCACATTATCGTCTACACATTGGTAAAATATTTCAAAAATGTAAAAATTTTCATTTTTTAGGTTTTTGATAGTACTTTTGCAGCGATTGTAAAACTTGTAATTTTTTTTTCTTGAAAATAAAAAAATATGCCAGTCCAATTTTTTGATATGTCATTCTACATAAAAAGGACTAAAACTGAGAATTTTTTCAGAATTTTTACTCGTCGACATCGTGGTTTTATTTAAATTATAAGTTTTAAAATCGATTTTTTTAGGTTTTTGAAAGTGGCAACACTGATTTTGACATCACTCGTCGATTACCCTCTCAAAGTACTACAATTTGAAAAAAAAGTTCAAAATTCTATACCACGTACAACCGGAGCAATTTGCAACTGAAATTTTCCATTTTCGGCCATTTTGGAGAACTTTGAAGCGCCACAGCTCCGTCAAAAAAAATCGAAAAAATGTCCGGTTTGCGTCATTCGTCATCGTTTGATGACCTCTACAAATGATCTGATTTTGAAAAAAATCGAAGACCCCTCGTGCAAAAATCCGCCGATTTGGCATGGAATAACCCTCACAAACAGGTGGCATCCGTAGGGGTGGTGATCAACTCAGACAAAATGAAGGGAACTACGATCTCGGATTGAAAATACGTGATATGCAAAGGAGATGTCGTGTCGAGACACTGTGAGTCATCGAAGGGAAGTGAGAGGGACTGGCTATTTTTTCTACGCATGCGAACATGTGGAATAAAAAAAGTTTTATGACAAATGTTTAATGCATTTTGCATTCTCTCACATTATTTTACAAAAATTATGATTTCGAGTTATAATAAACCCGCTTTTCTACAATAATTTCTTTTTTTTATTCTCTCAGTAGGAATCAAAATTAAAAGAAACTGCCAAGCTCGAGGTATTCGTACGAATCTAATCAAACAGCATTGGAATTTTCATTTCAGAATTAGCTGTAATGCATCAATATATACTTACGAAGCCAAACCTCTGAAACAACCGCGCGAATTTTAAAAATAAATAATCCAATTTCACGGACCCATATGCTCTTCTCCTTACATCATTCGCTCTGTTATTGTACATAAATGTTTTCAAGTCTGCGTCATAGAAACCCTAAATAAACTTTTCAAATTATTTTGCAATACCTAGATATAGCCGAAAAAATAAACGTATACCTACACCAAAACACATAGCCTAAAATTTTCCAATAAGAAGTAAATTTCTCAAGTCGAAGAAAGGGGAAAAATTCGTAAGTACATACAAGGTTTGAATATCAGCTACACCTACACAAGCATATACACGAGAATTTACCGGCCATACTCAATAATTCATGAACCAAATACGATTTAATTATAAATTCCCTCGGAGGTTTTGAGTTGTGGAATAGAAACCACGTGTTTTACCATAAACGTTTATTTTACTTAAAAATTCACTTCCATACTGTCAATAAAAAATAATAAAGTGCGGATGTAATTTGTTTAAAAAAATCACGATCGGGTTCATCACAAATCGATCGTAAGCTGTTCCAAAGATTATTTTGGCGCGATTTTCGCCATTAAGTCGTGAGCTGTTTGATTTTAATCAACATTTTTTCTTTCTTATCATTTCTACCCTTTTCGATTATTCAAATTACCCAATTCTCTCTTCACCGACTCAAAATTAACGCTAAATTGTGTGGCTCATCATTTGTTATGTTCTCCATAATATTGATTATAAATTTTAGATACGTTCCCTACCCTCTTCCCATATCCTCACTAAACCTGAAATAAAAATGTATCACGTATTAGTACTCTCTCTCATTATTTTTAATAGAAAATATTCACTGAGAACTTGGAATGATCAGGGCTGAAAAGTGAGTTCAAATTTGTAGGTACCCATCTACAGGGTGCCCAGAAATATCGAGCACCCCTAAGAAAGTTTTCTACTAAAATACTTTGGTTGGTCACAGTGAATGATAATAATGATAGCACATGATTGGTTGTTGAACTGGAGAGATAACATTCCACCAACCATATGCATCTGTTTCACGTTGCCAACCTATATTTTTAATGAAAAACTTTCTTAGGGGTGCTCGATATTTCTGGGCACCCTGTATGTTCATTCCTAATGAAAACATTGTACCTACCTAAATAAATTAACTACACAATTTTTTCATTTTTTTTTTAAATTGTAGCTTGCTGTGACTGTATTTGTAGGTAAGGGTGGCAAATTGAGCTGAAATTCGTATTCAGGAATCTTGAAAACGTGATATGCCACATAATTTTTCAACTTTTGTTAGAAGAGGGAAGAAGGATCTAAGGGAGTTAGTAAGCGTTAAAGAGGGCGAACCATAAAATTAGGGATTTTTAATCGCATTTTTAAAAAAAATTCAACTGCTTAAGTGCTTATATAGAGTAAGTGGTAGTAAAATGGACCACCTTAAGCCTTTTTTGAGATTACTCTTCACCAAATTGACTATTTTTGGTCATCGAGGGCTTAAATGATAGATACATGTGTCTAGTTTAATAATATTTAATAAAACTACCTCACAATTTATATACAGGTGGAGCAATTTTCATTTTGGCGAAGGTATCAAAAAAGGGGGTCTGACTTTGTGGGGTAGTAAAATGGACCACAGCAAAAAACACATTAAAAAACGCATGAAAACACTTAAATGGTAGAACAATAGGGTACCTTAGCTTTTTTTATTTCTGTGATTACTTTTCACCAAATTGACCATTTTTGGTCACCGAGGGCTTAAATGATAGGTAAATATGTCTAGTTTAAGAAGATTGAATCAAATTACTTCGCAATTGCCTAAATCAAATCAAAAAATAGGAATTATTGTTGTGGTCCATTTTACTACCTCACAAAGTATGACAGATACAAATACATTACAGATGAATTTCATTATGAAAGCTCGAGCCAAAAAAATAAGTCCAATAGATGAAAATAAAGCTGAAAGTATGTACTACTTAACTCAAGTTATGGTTCAGCAAGAAATAAATTACAAAAAATACAATCTGCATTCCAATCAAAATGTTTAATTTTTTATTGAAAATGAGAAATTCACACATTTCAAACAAACTGCCTTATCACTTCAAAAGTCGGAAATAATGAGTGATGGTCACCTAAAATGAAGTATGAGGTACAAATAACACCAGTTTCTGTCATTTCTCACCAGGTTGCGCTATTGGATATCACTGAAACTACTGGTGGTCCATTTTACTACCACTTACTCTACTTAATTGAAGATTGCTTTTGTACCCTCACAGCTTCGACCCTCAATTCAGAAGAGTACCAATTGTAATGAGCATAATGAAAAATTTGTTTTGTGTGTTTGCGGTAGGCCAGCCATTTATTTATTTTTATAAGTTTCAGCACGATGGTGATTTCTACATTTTATGACCTGGAACCTATTCTAATCGATCAAATACAGTCAAACTTAGGGAATGGGGTTCTTTAAGGAGCTAGAGTTGACTCTTGCAGTTGGGAGGGTCAAAGTTGAAAATTACAAAAAGATCATTTTTTTGGAGAAGCATAATTTGGCCTCGAATTGATGAAAAGGGTCCAAATTCATACCATTGGTGAGTACCGCCATTGTTAACAACATATCCAAATTTCAGATTCCTGGGTCATTCCCACCCTATTTAAGGTGGAAAAAACTTGATTTTGACCCTATTTTGACCCCACCCCAGACCCTATTTTGACCCCACCCCACACTTAAAATTGACCTAAGGAGCCCTAATGTCGAGCATACAATGGGATGGTGCCACTCGAGTGACTTTTGCAGGTTGCAACCTTCCAACCCTATTCGACCCCTATCCAGGGTCAAAAAATGAATTTTTTGGCTATTTTACGTGTTTTTCGACGTTCAGGAAAGCCCATAGCCCCCTCCCCCAAATTCACCTGGAGGGTCCAAATTTTCACAGTACCTAGTACCTACATTGGGAGGATGTATCCGAAGTGCCTTTTGCAGGTTTAAACCTTCCAAACCCATTTGACTTCTTTCCCGAGTCAAAAATTTGAATTTTCAGCCAAATTTTTTTTTTAAAAATGGGGCTGTTTGCGGAGCCAGACATTTACTTATTTATAAGTTTCAGCACAATGGTGATTTATATGTACTTTTTTATGATCTACCTGGAACCTGCTCTAATCGATCAAATAAAGTCAAACTTGGGGAATGGCTGCAGCTGGGAGGGTCAAAGTTGAAAATTACAGAAAGGTCATTTAATTGGATGTTTTCAACTGATAAACATCGCCATCGTGTTTGAAAAACCTACAAAGTTTCTGGTATAAAAATTTTTGAGTTTTTCACAAAAAGCTCAACTTTGACATTAACATTTTTTTATAAGTGCCTAATTTATAGAATCTCTTTTCAATTTTTGAGTCACCTACGTCAAGTCTTTCCAACTCAAAGGAAAGAACTCATGATAAAATTTGTACGAATGGCAATTTTCGAGGTAAAAATCATGTCATATTCATTTTGTATTCGAAATGACCCATTATATTGAGCGTGTTGTTTTTTCTGCACTTTCATTAATAATTTTCTATTTCGAGTTGACGTCTCGCACATGCTGCCTTTATAATAGCCAAAGGATGGTATTGATTAATAAGCATGTTATTTAAAGGCAACATCTTGTCTATTACTCGTAGCTCGCGACAAGGGTCACTGTACCGCGTGGGTAACTATCCATTCTAAATGTAAATTTTTTCAAGTCAAAAGTTGTCTGGAATATATTTTATGTAAAACATTGCTTTTTTATGCGACTTGGTTTTATACATTTTTTTAAAACGTCATTTGCACGATTTTTCATGAAAAAAAAAAAATTAGTAAGGGACTCTTTTCCACAAATGGTTTGCAAAGCACGCGTGGGCATTATACGAGTATGAATTTTTGCGGAAAACCACGTATACATTTTTGTAAAATAAAGTGCAACAGGAAACAGTTTTTTCCACTGTTTTATTCTCTTTGTGCAACTCAATCCTGCTCGAACAATTCTGTAATTACGAATTTAATTAACATTTTCCTCGTTTACAGCCGATTGTAACACGAGAATGAAAAAAAAAGATATGCTGCGAGAAAAAGCATGTATGATGTAGGTATAAAGATAGGAGAGCAAAATGTGACACTATAGAGAGAGATATACGCAACGTTGAATATTCTCGTATCGAAAAAGCGTGAAAAAATTGCGAATATTTGTACAAAGCGAGGTAAAAATATCTAGTAAGCTATTCTAATACAAAATTGGGAATAATATTGCAATAACTTACGTTTCTTGTTACGCATAATTCAGAAATTCGGTTATAAAAATTGAGCGAACAACGTGAGATAACGTTCATGACATGGAATTTTTTACATAACTACCGACTCGTGTTAGCTGTGAAAATTCGACGTTACGGTTTGGAATCTCCAGTTGCTTGGTGCATGCGCAGTAGACCTTACACCCTTTGAAAGTTTAAATCTACCTATAGCGTTGGCGAAACAAAAAGCTTAAAGGTTGAGGCGAATTCGCGTTAATTCAATAATCTCATTGATCTCGCGAGACGTTTTGCAATTTAATTTTTATGCTCATGGTCGGCTTTTTAAATACCATCCATGTTAGGCAAGGTTTTACCTTGAAACTTCACTCGAAACGAGATACCAACGAAAATGTCCTATTATAACTTTTTCCATGTTTACCTACGCAGGGATCGAGTTACAATGAAATTTTATTAATGTCTTCGAATACGATACTTAATAAATGAAAACGAATCGTATCAAGCCGACTGGAAATCTTTCCTACTTGTATCAACTTTTTCAATTTTACCCTCTACTCGCCTCTTCTCGCCCTCGAGCTCTCTCATTTCCACCTGTTCAAATTCAATTTTCAATAACTTACGCGATATAGCTTTTAACTTTGTTGATTTCGCGTACTTACTCTACTCGTTTCAATATGGCAGGTATTCGCAATATTCTAAATTTAATTTAACCATTTCGAGTGCTGCTGGGTGCTTTTCAAAAAGAAAATCATAGCGAATTTTTCTCATTCACGTTGAAGTGACGTCGTCGTCGTTTTCGTTTCAAAATACGCTAACGCTTCAAATTTTGACGAGAAATTTTCGTTATAATCGTTTCGTTTGTAGTTTGTACGTTGTCGAAAGTAATTTATTTTCAAGGTATATTTTTAATAGGCTACGTACGTACTTGACTCTGGCAGGTTTTTTTTGGTAACTGCGAAGTAAGCAGGTCGATGAGAGATGAGCTTGCTGGAGGCAGACTTTGAGATTTTTCAAATCTGCGTTTTGGAAGTTTCACGTAGGATGCCCTGATTTTCAAAGGAATTTTTGATCCACTAGTCCATAAAGTAGTGATTTTTTGTGATGAAGTAATCCTATTTTCGACATAGGTATGGAAAGAGTATTTTGATAGTTTCTCGGAAAAAAATGTAACAGAATATTTCACTGTCTTGATGTTTTCTCCTCAAAAATCTAAAATTTGGAAAACTTTATTTTTGATTACTAACGAGTAACATTTTCATGTGATAAGACAACAATTCGCTCTAAAAGACATTAGACATTACATTTCAACCATAGGATCATTATGATAATTGATAAGTAAGAAAAACGAACTTTCTTATCGTCATAAGCTGCAAAACAGTTTTTTGCATGCCTTTTTCTCTGTTAAAAAAATTGACTCATTCTCAATTTTCTAAATATACTCTTTTTGAGAGATAGGGTCCGAGGGCTGCATGAATTATTCCATTTTAAAGTATGGTAGAGGGGTGAATTTTGAGAAAAAATTTTGTGCACCACATTTTAAATAAAATGACGAAGAGAGGTCTTCGTCTTGTTGAATAAAAAAATTACTCAAGTATTACCTATTTTAAAACTCTTTTCCACTCCCTCTTTCTTCCCTTCTCTTCATAAAAATGAACTAGGTATGTACTTCATCAAATTTTTTATTTTTCTGGGGAAGGGATGAAGGCATTAAAATAAAATGCATGAGTGTTTTTCAGTTTTAAGTTATATGTACAAATCAATAGAAAATAATGTTTAAGGGATGGACAGGTAGTAGGTACCTTCACAATAAAATGAGCCAATCGTTTTTCATTTTTTTTTTTTTTTTTTTTTTGAAATTTGGTGGGGTTTAGCAAGTTGGCCAAATGACCTCAAGAAGATGTAGGAAGACATTTTTTCATGTTTTTTGGTGCAGGTAATCTTTAGATGCCTGCCATGACGTATCAATGTAAAAAAAAGTTTTTCATTTCAATTGGAGGTAATCACAAAATTATCAAATTTTGAAAGAAAGAGCTAATATTAGGCCCTATATTATGAGAACTTCTGATCTTGACAAAAATGACTTTGAGCTTCTCTAAAGGTTTGAACGTGGTGATAGGGAAGTATTAAAGACATCAAAAGATCATTTCAGCCAAAAAAAATTGATATGAAGACTTGAATTTTTTTTTAATTTTTCTAACTTTGAGCTCTCGCTGGGGAGCCTAAACATCAACTCATACGCCATTTTGATATTTCTTGAAAATCACTGACCAAATCTCCACAAATCATAGGTGCTTTGTAAGTGGGAATTTTCACCTTTTTCCATCATTCACAAAATGCCGTACTCAACTCATACGGCCATTTTGATATTTCTTGAAAATCACTGACCAAGTCTCCACAAATCATAGGTGCTTTGTAAGTGGGAATTTTCACCTTTTTCCATCATTCACAAAATGCCGTACTCAACTCATACGGCCATTTTGATATTTCTTGAAAATCACTGACCAAGTCTCCACAAATCATAGGTGCTTGGTAAGTGGAAATTTTCACCTTTTTCCATCATTCACAAAATGCCGTACTCAACTCATACGGCCATTTTGATATTTCTTGAAAATCACTGACCAAGTCTCCACAAATCATAGGTGCTTGGTAAGTGGAAATTTTCACCTTTTTCCATCATTCACAAAATGCCGTACTCAACTTATACGGCCATTTTGATATTTCTTGAAAATCACTGACCAAGTCTCCACAAATCATAGGTGCTTGGTAAGTGGAAATTTTCACCTTTTTCCATCATTCACAAAATGCCGTACTCAACTTATACGGCCATTTTGATATTTCTTGAAAATCACTGACCAAGTCTCCACAAATCATAGGTGCTTGGTAAGTGGGAATTTTCACCTTTTTCCATCATTCACAAAATGCCGTACTCAACTTATACGGCCATTTTGATATTTCTTGAAAATCACTGACCAAGTCTCCACAAATCATAGGTGCTTTGTAAGTGGGAATTTTCACCTTTTTCCATCATTCACAAAATGCCATACTCAACTCATACGGCCATTTTGATATTTCTTGAAAATCACTGACCAAGTCTCCACAAATCATAGGTGCTTGGTAAGTGGAAATTTTCACCTTTTTCCGTCATTCACAAAATGCCGTACACAACTCATAAGGCCATTTTGATATTTCTTGAAAATCACTGACCAAGTCTCCACAAATCATAGTTGCTTTGTAAGTGGAAATTTTCACCTTTTTCCATCATTCACAAAATGCCGTACTCAACTCATACGGCCATTTTGATATTTCTTGAAAATCACTGACCAAGTCTCCACAAATCATAGGTGCTTTGTAAGTGGGAATTTTCACCTTTTTCCATCATTCACAAAATGCCATACTCAACTCATACGGCCATTTTGATATTTCTTGAAAATCACTGACCAAGTCTCCACAAATCATAGGTGCTTGGTAAGTGGAAATTTTCACCTTTTTCCGTCATTCACAAAATGCCGTACACAACTCATAAGGCCATTTTGATATTTCTTGAAAATCACTGACCAAGTCTCCACAAATCATAGTTGCTTTGTAAGTGGAAATTTTCACCTTTTTCCATCATTCACAAAATGCCGTACTCAACTCATACGGCCATTTTGATATTTCTTGAAAATCACTGACCAAGTCTCCACAAATCATAGGTGCTTTGTAAGTGGGAATTTTCACCTTTTTCCATCATTCACAAAATGCCATACTGACCAAAAATTTGAAATTTTCTCCAAATCTTTTCGAGGTCATTTAGCTATAACTTTTCATCAGGCTCCATCGGATTTCAAAAAAAAAAAAAAAAACAATGAAAACACCATTTTACATTTTAAAAAAAAAAATCTAAATCAATAGAATAAGACGTATTCGTAATACACTGAAATGAACATGGTAAAAGTTTCAGATTACCAGCTTCTATAGAAAATAGGATGGGAACCTCAAAAATTTTTAAAAATACGTTACTTTCGATTTTTTATCTTTTTTGAAGTATATATTAAAGGTAAAAATTAATAAAAATCGTTCTCCAGCCCTCAAAAAATTGAAAAGAAACTATAAAAAAAATTGTACATTCTAAAAATTTGCTTTACCTACTTATGTAAATCATTTACGTATTTTTGGAACCACTAAATGCGTGTTTCTTGAAGTTTTTCAGTCCTTTTCACTTCCTAAATGGCTGAAAGACAAATTTTATTCATTTTCAACTCAAACATGAAACATGATTAACAAAATGAAAAGAAAAAAAAAACAGAAAAAATATCTAAAATTCATCGACGTTTCAAAACTTTGAAGCTGAGGAATTTAGTCTCTATAAAGCTGAACATTTGACGTTATCTGCAAGATTATTCGAGCTATAATTTGGTCACCATTTGGATCCCTGATTTTTCAAAAATGCAAAAATGATCCACTAGTGAATATTCTTATTAGAGTAGGTACCTAAATTCCAAATTGGCTATTGTTATGAAACAATTTTTTTTTAATTCCCATCATTTGGTTGATCACTCGCGTAGAATATTTTTGGAGATATGGGAATTACAAATTTAATTTTTCTGATGCATTTTGGAAAAAATAAATAAAAGTTACTATCGTGAAATGACTAGGTAGGTATACAAAAAAAAAAAAAAAAATGTTTTAGCTAGAGCTACTTGAATCTTTTCCTCTCATAAAACTTCATAAATTTTAGTAGGATGTCTTAAACTTCAAAAAAGTATTTTTTGTTTTAAATTTTGGGAATAAATTTTATAAGTCAATAATTCGAGCATCAAACAAATAGGTAGGTAATATAATACCTATGTAACTTTACTTTCACTTTTTTTTTTGAATTTTCACCAAAATTGGAACTTTTGTTCCCTTTGAGGAACGTCCATTTCGTAAATTAATTCATCAAAAATTTGGATTAAAAGAAGTCTTTATGGTAATTTTTCCAAATGTTCAAATAATGGTTTTCAAATTTTGTACCTACAGATTTATCATGAAAAATTGAGCTTTCACTTTTAAACTTTAATTCTAAGTTTTTGATTTTCAATTGCCGATTTTGAAACTCGCCTTGGCTCTCTATCAGACCTGGCAAACAGATTTATCAATATTATACGTAAGTTTAATCAGTCTTGAGGTATAGTGTGGCAATTTCACAATAAATCAAAAATATGTAAAATTCAAGTCCCCTCTCTCCTAAGATGATTATTTACTAGACCTTTGAAAAAAAAATAATCATAAAAAAAGAGCGAAATCGTAAGACTCGACTTCATTTTTGGTTCAAAAGTTAATGCGAACTACCATACTTACGTCTGTATTTACGGCAAACTAGTTATGCAATTTTATTAACACGAATGATGAAATAAATACAGGTCATTTATGCAGGCTCTGTTGTTTGAAAATTACTCTTACGAACAACAAAACAGATGGCATTTTGAATTCTAAATTTTCCCCAAAGGTAGAAAAGTAGTAAGGTAGACCTACCTTTGAAATAATTCGAACAAAAAATAACAATTGTGTTATTACTGAGCATATCATTTATTTAATCAGCTGTTCGGCTAAGAAAGTGAGTTGATTTTTTTTCAATTCGAATTTGAAATTTTAGGGAGGTACCAAGGTACTTAATGCTATAAATAGAGAATTTTATACAGGAATACTTACATTAATTAAAGAGCTGCTAAAAAATATAAATGTTGAAATATTTTTAGTGATTCGGATCACTTAAATGTTAACCCCAACTCGTTTTATTCTTGTTAATTTCCTGCGAAGACATGCCTACCTAATGTTGCGGTATAGAATACTTACATATTTAAGCCACGATGAAGAATTTTCATAAAGTAAAGAATACCTTAGCGATTAAACTACATGTCACAAATGATTTCCCTAACGAAAGACATGAATGAAAGATATTTAACTTATGCATATAGTATAGGTACAACACCAACACCTACGAATAACACCTCACCATCTGTTAGTTAACTAATTCGACTAACTTCTGTAAATTAAACTTGGGTATTTCTCCTTATAACTACGTGCAGAATGCAGATAATAAAAACAACTTTAGGAAACATTTTGTTTATAGAAGTTATTATGTATTCAGTTTCAGACATACTTATACCCATACGAGTAAACGTAGGTATTAGGTATGCAAATATGACATTTCAACTCGGATTATTTGTATTAGTTGAGCTCCATTATCGTTTTGTTTCCTTAGAAAACATTTTATAGCTGATAGCGAGGATAAGCGAATCCATTTTATTGAAGAATTAGGTACGTGAAACCAGGAGTTGAATTTTTAAAAAAATGTTTTGCTCTATTAAATTTTTGTAGGTATTTTATCCTAAATGAATAACCAAAAAGAGATCTATCAGAAATACGAAAATAGGAACAAGAATACTAACTATAGGTATTTTACCCGTTTAACACAAGGAAAACAATATTGAAGTATAGTACAGAATTAATCCCCTCCGTATAGCTAAACCTATTTTTCAGAAACAAGAAGTGGCAAAAAATAATCCCACGTTGAAAAATTGAAAAAGTACAACCAATCGCCATGAAATTGTCATTTGGCAGCTTGAGCGATGGCAAAATATTATTTTGCAGTAAAATTATGACAGTTTGTGTCAAAATTACTTTATCCTTTTTCATGCTTTACCCGCTGTCATGTTTATGCGAAAAAATACGGGGAAAAAATACGAAATAATTTTTGAAATTTTAATAAAAAATTATGCTATAGACGCACATTAGCGCATGGTGATATTTCCAATTAGGTACCTATTCTAAATTTTTTCAAAATAATGAATGAGAAATAGGAATGGGCGAAAAAAAATCCAACTAGTTGAATGTGAAGTTTTGTCATTTTCCTGAATGAAATTCCTTTGACGATATTCTGTAAAATTATCTCATAGAAATTTCAAACCAAAAACAAGCTACCCATGTAAGGCTTAAGTATAAAAAATCTGGAAATGATTTTATTTTTTTCTAGAAATTCTAAAACAAAAAAACTTCTGAAAAGAAAAACCTTTTTCAGAAATGCAAAACCAAAAAAGCTTTGCAAACACCACATACATATTTATATTTCACCAGCATTCTAACCATATTTTCATATTACCAGCTTGTTTTACATTGTACACTCGATACTTTGAGCAAAAGTTTTCGTAAAAGTGCGCCAACAAACTTACAAGATGAGCTGGGGAGATGAACGCTCGTAGGTTAGATACCTACCTACATACTTTGAACCACCTACGTTACTATTGTTTACATTTTTTCGTCTCGTTAAAAATCCTCGTACACCTATAGTTTCATTTTAAAAAGCAACCACTCGATGTAAAATTTTAATAAAGGTAATATTTCAAACTCGCCCATAACGATCAATCTTGGTACATAATGAAAAACAAATCGATAGATAAATTTATACAATCGCCGCACGTACCTAACGTTATAAAAAGAGATACCATTTACACAAGATTATCGTAGCGTGACCAAGTTATTAAAATGTCGTTCGTGTTTTACAACTTCTTAAAAACATTCTGCCAGCTTTGAATAGAATATTTTCCTCGTAAAGTATCCATTGAATAAGACATTGTAAGGGTTTTCTTGCCACTTTGTTTCATCTTCATCGTCGTGATTTTCATCTTCCTGGGCGACTTTTTTCAACGAATAAGTTCGGCCGTTATGACTGAACTGATGATGAGGTCATTATCAATATTAAATAAGCGAATACGGTACCGCAAATCTGCAAATTATAAAATCCGCATAAAATTACCATAAAGAGGTATTAATTGTCTGGCGTAAAAGTTTTCAAGCAACGTCACATTTGTGTGCATGAATTCAGAAATGAAAAACGGTTTTCGGTATGCTTTTGTAGTAATTTGTGCAGGCTACGAACTTATACACTTACATTATACAGCAAAGGCATATTTATGTCGTAAAGTTTGTGAGCGGAAAATAATTTATTTCGAGTTTGAATATCGTCCAATAGTAACTCCAACTAGAACAAAGTAGGTACCTGTGATGGAAATGTGTCAACTTATTTTACCAAGCTCTTACTGCAGACTACATATTATGTAGTTTATGTATAGGTACATACATTTTATTTCAATTCAAATATAGGTAGTTAAATATTTATTTAGTCTTCAACTGTTTAGTCACTTTTAATTTTTCTACAAAAATGTAACTAGGTACCTGATAATTCGTGTGGCATGAAAATTTATCTGCATCATACTCGAATAAATACTCTAATGTCTTGTTACTCTGTGAAAATGAAACACAACTGCATTAAAAACACCTTATTGTACGTATAAGTAGGTATCTAAACGAGATTCTTCATTTTAATTTTTACCTCTTCACCGATGGAGCACCATCTGCTTATAATGTACGTCATAATACAGAATAATCTCATTATTCTCAGCATTCCCAATACCATTACGGCTATCTTGAGCGCTTCGCTATTCGAGAACATTTTAATCCAATCAAAACACTCCAGTAGCATGAGTAATTGAACGCTAACGAAATACAAGAGTAAATCTAAACTGTAACACTTATTTATAAGCATTCTCAACTCATGTAAACCATCTAATCGTATCCTAAAATTATGTACGTTCAACGAATTCTTCATCGTATCGCATCTTAAGCAATTATTCAAATGAACGTGCAATCTTTGCTCGGTTGTTAACATCGTCAGCACAAGGATTTCAAAACCCAAACGTATCAATAATGTTAGATCGTACGAGTAGAATGTATTATTTTGGCGGAATTGTACGTAACAAAATATTCCATACTCGGCGATTATTTCTAATAATTCTGTCGTGAATATTATTCCATCATTTTGATACTGTTTTCGCCATTGTTGATCCATTTGTTGAGATTTTTTCAATAGTTTACTCCACATATCAGCTTCTTCTTTCGAGCTGATTAATCGACGAATTAAAATTACCAGTAGAAATACAGTATTCGCTATTTTAATGGCGAATTTCAAATCTGCCGAGGGTGACTGGTGTTGTATGGCTTCCACGGTCAATACACCTAATATTAATATTTCGTACGTTAAAAACGCGCAACAACAGAGATTCGTAATTAAACCTAATTTTGAAAATTTCACGATTATTATTTTATCACGAGAAGAAAAGGTATAGGGAAAAACACCGGTTAGTAACGAAAATAGGAACATATTTTCAACCATTTTCAATACTGAAATAGGTACCAGGAAAAAAGTACTACAGAGTAGTAACGCCTACACGTAATTTCATATTTTAATTTACTCGATGATTATCCGCTGTCAATATCCATTCATCGCTAAGTAAGGTTATTGTTAGAGAGTAAAACACAAAGGAACATATTTATGAAAATCAATCAATGGGAATGTACGCTGCCGCGATATTGGCAAGTAGGTACTCGTAAAATGTGTGAATATTTCAACGCGATTAATTTGATGTAGGAACGTATTTGTGGGTAATTCGTAGTTTTATAGCGAAAATACCATTCTATTGATATAATTTCAACATCGATAATCGTTTATTTTCCAGTGAAAGTTTACAAAAAGTAAATTCCACTTAAAAATGAGTATATAAACGAAGCAAGTTGTACGTAAATGAACAGATTCTAATAACAAATAAACACGGTACCGTCCTCGGTGATCTACATTTATCCCGATTTTTCGCGCGAGTAATGAACAAAAAAAATCTGAAGATTTTCAGAAAAATCGCAGTCAATAAAATATCTTGATAAGAAGATGGTAGTTAGAAACACTTTTGTTCCAAATTAAATGAACTGAAAAATAATAAAATTGAATATGAAAACTTTCTCAATCTAATTATACGGAGGGAAAAACAGGAGAAATGAGTTATGAATATTTACTTATTGTACAGATGCCGGAGACATCTACTCCAGTCCTGAACTTGGTCACCGTTTAAACTCACTCATGAATTTCAGCACATTGTACACGTCAATTGAATTCTTCAGCTTACTGCAAGGCAATTGTACTTTTTCATTTCCACAAAGGAATCCCTGAAAAGCAGAATAAAAATATAAAGGATACACCTATCACGTTTTGCATTCGAAACGTAGGGAAGGTAATTAATGTACATTCAAAAACTATAAAACACTTACCAGTACATCAAGATTATTGTCAATTCGTATATATTTATCAGGCAATTTTTCCGCCGCATCGATATGGATCATGAATACAACGTCTTCTTCCTCGATGGAAATTCGATTACATAGCCAGTCTGGCCAATTGATCATAATTATTTCTAGATCTGCTAATAATTTGAGGAAATCATAATCATCGATGATAATAATAGAGGAATCTGAATCATTAGGCTCATCAGGCGCATCACAATCAAGTTCAGGTTCAGGTTCGGGTTCAGGTTCAGCAGGATGGCTTCGTCTTTTCCGCTTTTGAATTTGAAGTGGTTTTCTTTCTTTCGGAGGTTTTCTCTGCTTTACTTCGAATGACAAATATTTCGGTAAATTTGGAAAAATGCTCGGTACGGCTCCTGGTTTCAATCGAGGATTATCGCGCTCTATTCTGTGGATTGTTCCGTCTGTCAATTTGGTTTCGTAGAATCGTATTATCTCGTCCTCTTTGAAATGAATCTCGCACACTTTATCCGTTAGTTTGAAACCATTCCGGGGTATTTTTCGCTGCCATTTTTTGAACAGAGCTTCGTCATTCTGTAGAAACATATTTTACAAATTGCAGGAAGTAATATCGTACTGTCAATGTAAAATTATGAATAATTAAAGTCTATTCTTACTTTAGGTGCTCCAAATAGTGAAATTTTTTTGTAGTTTTGCTCCTGTTTACGTTTTTTTCGATCGGAAGCATACCCGGTCCTACATAGTGGGATAAAGCAGACACTAGTAACCATAATTATTGAACTCGCGTGATTTCCTATCTTGGTGATTCTGGAAGTTGATGCACAAAATTAAAAAATGAATTTCTTCGGGAAATTTAAATTCAATGCTAACATAATGTTCGAAAAGTTCGAATTTTTTGAAAATTTCTGGGAACTTTCCTTATCAAATCAGTGATAAAATATTTTTCTACACGAGCGCGCTCTATAATCGAATTAGATTATCAAAATTCATAAAAATTAAACGTATCTCAAATGCGTCATACTTGTTGGTTTGTTGCGTATACTAAAAAAAAAAACGCCAATCACCGCCGATTTGTTTTTGTTGATTACGTTTTTTGAGATCAAAATTTTGAAATATTTGCCGAAAAATTCTCAAAATTTTGTGTAGTAAATTAAAAATACTCTTGAAGCAGAGTTTTTCGAATTCTTATAACTCTTGTGCAATGTGTTATGAGTCATGACATGGTAATTGTTATGATCTAATGTTATGAGATACTCGATATCGGTCATGGTTTTGGTCTTCAGAGTTATCATCAGTTAGTTTTTTCGAACCTACATCTCAATTTTTCGCCATGGAAGTGGATATACCATTGACAGACACTTCCATTCCGACCTCAATTGTCGCGAATACTTCCAGCAATAATGCGATCTCATTGGGAATGAAAACAGAAAATGTCGAATCCACGCCGATTGATGTTCCAGATAAAAATGTTCTTTCAGCAGTGTTACAAATTTGCCGGAAATATAATCTCAAGGTATTCTATCTCATTTCACGTCTTATCTCGGTATTCAATCTTTTCATAACTTTTTCACATTGTAGGGTACCGAAGAAGCCTTCAAGAAGGAAGTCAATGTTTCTTCAGATATGGTTGCGATGAGCTCGGATTCAGAAGTGAATAAAGTTTTGTCGGCATATAAAAGTGAAGGCGATCCAAATGTCTATAAAGATGCGTATTCGGATTTGATGAGATTCGTGGAGAATTCGTTAGATATCTATAAAGTAAATCAACTTCAATCTAGAATAATTCGTTGATAAAATAAAACCACTATAGTGTTTAATTTACGTATTGATTTCAGCATGAATTGGGAACGATATTGTATCCGATGTTTGTACATATGTACCTTGAATTAGTTTACAATGGATATAAAAGCCAAGCTATAGATTTCATGAAAACCTACGGACCTAAACAAGAGGATTATTATCAAGAAGATATTCGCAAATTTTCCACCATTACTGTAAGAGATCAAATGAAAGGAAACGAAATAGCTGAAACTTTCAAGTATGTATAACTGTACGTCGTTTATCCCTCTGAAAAGTTTTTATTTATTTTTTTTCTGATTGTTTCTGCAGATCAAACGCTTTTATTATACGAATGTCACGAGATACCGTATCAATACTGAAACGGCATTTGAACGAGAAAGATCACAGTGTTCTGCTGAACATAATAAAAAACCACTTGTATTTAGACATGTATGAAGGAGTAGCTCGTAACAAAGGTCAAATCGAGATCACTGCCGGTGCCATGGTTGGTGAAGCAAAAAGAGAAGGTTAATTTCAATATTATCAATTGTTCGTGATTTTGACCATTTCATTACCTTACGATTTTTTTTTCAATTTCCAGACAATAAAGCTAAAGTATTCTACGGCTTATTGAAGGAACCAGATTTACAATGTTTTTTCCAAGCCGAAGAAGAAGAGGAAGATGCTGGTGGTGATGGCGACAAGCCTAAGAAAAAGAAATCCAAAAAAGATTCGTTGTTTAGTAAAAAAGCCAAAACTGATCCAAATGCTCCTCCTAATGACAGAATGCCATTACCTGAATTGTAATTGCCTATAATTTATTTTCAAGTTGATATGGTATTATGATCGAGATACTATGCCTAATTGATTTATTACAGAAAAGATGCCGATAAAGTAGAAAAAGTTAAAGCTTTACGAGAATCTTCGAAAAGAGTCACATTAGGAGCCGACTCTCTGCCTTCAATTTGTTGTTACACTTTACTGAATTCATTTTATACGTAAGTTTCTGGTTTGATTTACTCGTATTATTCGAATTTTGGAATCTTCTACCACTGCGTGTACAATTGAAAAAATTATTTCAATTTTTAGAGTTTGCTGTGCTGAAATTTCCGACGATGCTAGTATGCTTGCGGTTGGATTCTCTGATAGTAGAGTAAAAGTATGGAGTCTCGTACCTCAAAAATTAAAAACCATGAAAAGCGCCGAACAACTTCAAGATATTAATTTAGAAGCTGGTCAGTATTTGATGATGTTTCTTTCCAATTTTTTTCACTTTTATCAACTAATCTATTTTTGTTGTTGGGAAAGACGATGTTATGCAGAGAATAATGGAAGATCGTTCCGCCGAAACTACCAAAACATTACTTGGCCATACTGGTCCCGTGTATAAAACTTCGTTCAGTCCAGATCGTTCATTATTACTGTCGTGTTCAGAAGATGGCACAAGTAAATGAGAAAAGTTGACAATTTTCACCGTAATCTTGGCTTCTGTAATAACTGTGATTTTTTTTACAGTACGTTTATGGAGCTTATTGATATGGAGATGCTTGGTAGTCTATAAAGGTCACCTGAGTCCTGTTTGGGATATTGAATTCAGTCCCCATGGGTACTATTTCGTATCCGGAGGACACGATAAAACAGCCCGTCTTTGGGTAACCGATCATTATCAACCGATTCGTGTATTTGTCGGTCATTATTCCGACGTAGACGTAAGTGTTTCTCATTTCTTTAGCCGCTTGGTTTTGAAATTGTTTCACCCTTTCGAGATATTTTTTGCGTAGTGTGTAAAATTCCATCCAAATTCAAATTACGTCGCGACAGGATCGAGTGATCGAACGGTTCGTTTATGGGACTGTGTGTCAGGATCTCAAGTTAGACTGATGACCGGCCATAAAGTACTTATTCTCAATAAAATTTTCTTTTCTCGTTTTGAATATGTATTGTATAATCTAATTTTGTTGTTATTTTCAGGGCTCTGTTTCGGTTCTTTCGTTTTCCATCGAAGGCCGTTTCTTAGCCTCTGCTGGCATGGATAAGAGCGTATTGATTTGGGATTTGGCTCATGGCCATTTATTAGCTGTATTTGGAGGCCATAGCGAACGTATCGAGTGTTTGGCTTTCAGCAGAGATGGCAATATTCTAGCTTCAGGTTCACAAGATTGTTCCATCAAGTTATGGGATTTTACTAAATTCACCGAAGAGATTTCATTCGACGATATCAACGTTTGTCATAATCCAGATGTAAAGAAGAATAGCGATCATTTTTTATTAAGAACTTTTGGCACCAAACAGTCGCCTATTATGAATTTATTCTTCACTCGAAGAAATGTTTTGTTCAGCGTAACGTTTAAAAAAGCCGAAGATGCGTTTTAATAATGTTGTTATTTTTGTTGTTTTCCACCTTTCGAGTCGTGTTCAAAATGTGATCATATGTATTTATCATTGATTGTATAAAATGCAAATAGATATTGTTTAATTTTTTCCCTTCCTTATTTGCTTTGTATTGAATATCTGATTATTCCTATAGGTATAAGAAATTGAGAATTAGATTCTCATTTCTCACAGAATCTGATCTTATAAATTAACAGGTTGTTAGAAAAGCGAAATGCATAAGGTACCTAGAATGCCCAAAAATAACCACCTACTCTACAATGATCTCTTTGATGTGCAACTGGAATAATTGAGAGTCAAGTAGGGAAAGAGAAAGTATGCAAAAATAAGTACATCATCAGCCAAATTTTCAGAGGTTGAAGTGCATTTTTTGATTTTTGGTAATGTTTTGAACTGGATCTGTGCTAAAAAAAAATATTTTTAAAAAATCAAAATTTTACCAAGCTGGCCTAGAAAGCTGAAATTTGATATGTACCATATTTTCAGTTTTCATGGCGTTACATGAAAACCTGGAATTTCCAAAATATCGCTAGTGGCTCCAAAACGGTTCCAAACCACCCTTAGGATATCTATAAAGTAAATTTCAACTTTGCAACTCCCATAGGTAAAATTTTGTTGAAATTTCAGCATTCAAAAATTTGCTATATGCTCCAGAACTACTCAAAACGGTTCAAAGCTTTTTCTGATCGATTCTGCGGGTCAAAAATGAGGTATATTCCAATTACATATCAGCTTTCTAGCTCAATTTGGTAAAATTTTGTTCTTAATTTTTTCAAGTGGCCACTTTAGGATTTTTGTAATTTTAAAATGGTCACTTTTGGGCAAAAAATTGCAATTTTCAAAAAGAAATTTTCTTCGCAAATTTGATTCAAGCATTTTTCGAAAATAATGCGTTCAAAAGATGTGAAACTCTTTCTACTTTCGACTCATAAAATGAATTATGGCTTGTCAGGTTGCATTTATCTGAAAAAAAATTCCTTACGGTGTTCACATGTGGCACTATACCTTATTTACCTGAAAAACATGGATAACATTATTTTAAAATTTTGGTGAACGAATTTTCGTTTAAAAATGTTATCAAATCTGAACGACTCGAGGACGTTCTTCGAAAATTTTGAAATTTTTTCCTACAAGGTGTGACAGGTTCATTCATAGCTTTTAAAAAAATGCATGTCAAAACCCGCAATTTTTACGACTGTGAGGTTATCAAAAACAAACAAAATCATGACGAAAGACCACCAAGGTAATTCCTTTCAGCAAAATCAATTTTATGATAAAACAATTCCTGTATTTTTTTTTTACGACCGAAGCCAAGGATACGATACGGTAGTTGGAAAATTGAAAATTTCCATTTCCATTGAAAAATAAAACTTACCATCGCCCAACCCTAGATAAAAACTGAACAATTACACTTTTGAATAAATAGGTTTATTTACATGATAACTGAATTTACTTAGTACACATATAATTCACTATCGCGTAATAAATCTAAATGAAATCTCAACTTGAACTTATCGTGAAAATATTTAATATCAAACTACACGGTTATTACGTGAAGATACAAGTTAAATTATGCGTTAAAACACAGCCAACAACGGATGATCTATGGAAATAAAAAATACACACTGTCGAAATTCCTGACAAAATGGACGTAGAAAAAGAAAACACATAACATTTCACAAATCGTTCATCGAGTTTACAAACTTCAAAATGCATTAAAAATGAAAACTCTAAAAAAAGCATATAAATCTAAACACATGACAATATTATTAACCATTCGTAAAGCAAAATGGAAAACTTGAACGACTTTTCAACTTTGGTATTCGAGTCGTTCAAGAAAATGAAAACACGACCGAGTAACATATTAAAATAATGCAAATTTTTTAACGCTGAATAACTCGTGTTTTATTACGTTGGTTCCAGTATAATAATCCGGGTAATTTTACAAGGTATTGCTTTTATTTACGAAGACACCGTCGTCATTCCTGGAAAATAAAAAATACTCAATCTTAATAAAACATATTATTTTTAGGAAAGGAGAACCATTCAAAAATGGAATTCCGATGGTCCTTGTGTAATTTTGAAATTAAAATCAGCAACTGGAATCGTTACCTGATGGATTAATAGGCTGAGGAGAATGTTCGACGGGTACATCACTGGACGAAGTAGAAGCTGACTGGTCGCTGCACGAGGCTTTGGCTAATTTTTTTGCTTGTTTGACTTCAACGTGACCGAAACAATTTTCGCATTCGTCTGATTCAGATTCTGAACTTTCATCGAATCTTTGTTTCGGTTTCTTGTAAATACAACAGCCTAGTAAACAAAATAAAATTACAAAAAAATTCGTCGATGATTTATCAATCGAAATAAACGACGATTTCAACTTACATTTGGATTTCTTTTTATTCATATTTTCATTATCGACTGTACCCTCGTTCCATCTTACACTCTTGTCTGATTTTGGTTTTCGACATTTCAATCGTAAAGTTGGTGGAGTGCCTGCAGTCTGCAACAAAAATCAAAATGCGAGGTTAAAAGGGGAATAATAAAGGTCGAAGGTAAAAATCACTCGAGAGTCCAGAGTTTTCGAAAAAAATGCGAACAAATAAGACAAACTGTACAAAATTATTTATTCTAAAAATATACATCAAAGTTTATGACATAAAACCCGTTCACCATTACTCATAAATAATACACTTATTCAACTATTTTATCAGTTTTCAATTGCTGGATTTTTTCATCATCGAAGCCCAACACATTTTTCAATATTTCGTCAGTATCTTGCCCCAAAAGAGGGGACGGTTTAGGGATGCTTTCGTAGTCACTGAATTTGACTGGAGAGTCTAAGACTTTGATTTTTCCCAAAGTAGGGTGATCGATTTCTTTAACTAGTTCAATGGCTTTCAAGTGAGGATCTTCAAATACCTAAAAGAAAAGGTCAAGCACCGTCAATCAAACTACAAACATATATTACGAGTGGAAAGAAAACTCATAAAAAAAGATAAAATCATAAATTAAGATTATTCTTGGAATTATCTCGAGTCTTGATGAAATGTAAATAATACGCTAATAAATCAAGTTACTTATTACCTCTTTGATTCCGTTCAGAGGAGCATGAGGCAAAGGCGTACCGGCCAACAAAGCACACCATTCCTTGGTAGTTTTTGTAACAAAAATATCGCAAAAAAGAGACGTCAACACTTTTCTATTCTTGGATCTGGCCGTAGCTGTTGCAAATTTTTCATCTTGAGCCAATTCCGGCCTACCGACTATCTCAGCAAGAATTTTAAATTGAGGATCGTTAATGGCTCCAACAGTAATGTAACTGTCCTTAGACTTGAAGCATTTGTAGGGTACAACGTAGCTATGCTCAGTTCCGAGTCTTTTACAATCGATATTCATATTTAAATAAGAGACGGCGTAATTCTTCAGCGAGACTACTGCAGTTGAGAACAAATCAGCGTCAATTTTACGTCCTCTACCAGTTTTAGCCTTATCATAAAGAGCAGCTATGATGGCCGCATTGGCACGTAAACCGGTCATAATATCTATTGTCGATGTGCCTGATCTGCAAGGTTCTCCATCTTCGGGTCCGGTGATGTATAAGTTACCGGATAACGAGGCAGCTATTAAATCGACGCCTGGTTTATTGGCATACGGTCCTTTGGAACCGAAACCAGTCAAGGAACAGTAAACTAGATGAGGTGCGACCTCCTTCAAGGAATCGTAGTCTAAAGAATATTTCTTCAACACTCCTGGAACGTAATTTTCTACAAGAACGTCGCATTTTTCAGCCATCTTCTTCAGCAATTCTTGACCATCTTTCGTCTTGAAATCAACGCAAATGCTCTTCTTATTGCGATTCAACGCGATAAATGTACTACTACTTTGACCATCTTTGAATATAGGGGGCCAACGTCTGGAATCGTCCCCTCGACCTGGGTTCTCCACTTTGTATACATCAGCTCCGAGATCTGCTAGCATCAAAGTGCACATAGGTCCGGCTATTATTCTCGACAAGTCCAATACCTTGATACCTTTCAAAGGTCCATCCGCAGATTTGGTCGAATAACATTTTGAAATTACTAACACGCACGATTTAGACGACGATAAAATATTACGAATCATCGTGAATTATTAGACACGCAGACGACAGTAATGAACAGTAATGTTCGGTACCATTGAAAAAAAAAACTAGTTAATCGCTAAGATAGAACAACGCACGCTCGAGTTTATCGCAAGATAAGACTAAAACTACCCATGTTAGTCGTGTTTCAGCGAAAGTCTTACGTACAGTCGACCACGTCGGTCTGCCAGAGGTAAATCGACGAGAACCAAATCCAAAACGTAATTGAAAAAGTATTTGGTAATTAAGGATCATGTTATGCGTTGACCTACACTTTACTATTGGGGTGATTACAATATTCCATGTACTGAATTTTTAAATATCCGTCGAACTATACCTATATCGACATATTTACATTTTTATGTAGTGGTAGGGGTAGGGCCTAATTTCGAAAATCGTTTTTTGCTTTCTTTCTTTACCAATTGCCGAATAATTCTGACGGTTATTAAACATAATTGGTGAATTATTCTTCAAATTAGTCGAAAAGTATGGGATTATGACGCCAGAATGTTGGATAACTACGCTTTCCGAGATGGCTTACGTCAATACGTTGAATTCAACGTGAAATCTTGGTTCCTTCAGTAATTAAATCAGTGGATTTGTAACCCCAGTTAATTCTAAACCAGATATCAGTGAAGGTCAGGCGATGTTTGTAAAATAATCTCCTATACAAACACAACGATAACCGAACCTGCAATCATAAAACTCTCGAGTGATTTCTACCATATGGACTCTGACATGAACGTGAGATGAAGACATGAAGCATATAACATTTGAAATATACCTTCGTACGACCATTTAATTACTCAGGATACATCTCTAGAATGAAATAATACTCAAAACTGACGTCTTACTTGATTTCTTGCAGAATCGACTTCTTCTAGAACAACCGTCTGGGAACTTGAACTTTCAGGACAGCAGGGAATGTTCACTCTTTCTGCCATTGTAAAAGTTTAAAGAGTTGAATAAACTAGATAAATGGACGAAATCCAAGACAAATGAATTATAAAACACAAATTAATTGCGATTTTTCGAAGCAAAATATAGCATAATTACACCACAAGTTTCGTAAAAAATTATCCTCAAATTGTAAATAACGAAAAATTTTTGATAATCGATAACAACGAGTTCTATAAATAAACATTGTTTTTACTGTAATTACTCGGTAATTTCGAGATTTTTCGTTTTTTCACGTAAATATGGTGGCATCGTATTATTACGAAGACTTTTTCAAATCATTTTTGAAAGTTTTCAAAAACGATTTTTTGGATAATTTTCAGATGTTTTTGATGTTTGAACAGTTTTTTAATTAGTTTTAAAACTAATTTGACGTTTAAATGATTATTTTTTGCAATCAGTTTGTTTAAAAGAACAAATTCCCTGTTTTTAAATCTCATCTTTCGTAAATTGGATATTTGCCCGCCGAAAATCCCAAAAAGTATTTCACGTTCATGACGTTATTTTCTTATCAGTTTTATCGTCGGTTCGAATTCGTAATTTTTTAAAAAATTTTCAATTCGTTTGATCTCGTTAAAAAACTACCCTTATTTGTAAATAATGAAATTATTTTAATTATTTATAACCCCAGTCATGACATCTGTAAATAAACCTACCCTCAACTTGGCTGTAGCCTTCAACGCATTCCGAAATTTAAGGCAAACTACCTCTGCTTTGGGGATATCGCCTGCTCACAAGGTATATCCTCGATTAGTAATCGAATATTAACCTAATAAATTTATAATAACATTCTACTCGCTATCAACTTTATCCTAAGGTACCTGTACCAATGTAAATTTCCTCCAAAAATCTCTTAAATGCTGGTTTAGCTCTAGTTTATAGTACCTTTTGCAAATATGCCCTAAATATGATCCAATTCATTGTATCCGGTGTCACGTCCCATTTTCACTCCTTCTAATCATTCGGTTATCCTACTAAGTCATTATGTTACCCTATGTAGCTTAAATACACTCAAATAATCTATCGTCGAATTTATAATCGAAGTATTTCTGATTCTAACAGATCGCAGCTGTATCAGTCACTGTCAGCGTAATTTTACTCGGCGTTCTAGCACAATATTTACGTAAGAAGAAGCGCACAACAAACGAATCTAGAAAATCAATCAAACGACCTATGCTGAATTCGGCAGCTATCAGAGAATGTCAAGCTAACGACGGTACGAGTTTCATTATTTCATTGGAAAAAATTCCTATATCGTATCTAACTAATTTTTTGAACCCACAGAAGCCTCTTCTAGACCCCGCAGTCCTAGTATTCGTTCGATTCGACGTCAAGGATCAGTCCTCTCAGGTGTTTCATCAGCTTCGGAATTTGGACGACCAGATTTCAGGAAAAATTTATCTCTAGAACCCACCGATTCATTTACTCCTCAACAACTCGGAGTTATGGGTGAGTGCTTAAATAATAACAGAATATTCGAGAATAATCGTCTTGTGTACGGATTATCTTTTTATACGATCAGAATCACGTCATCGAAGGTAACATTCGGTATTCGTATTTCTCAAAAGTGTTAAAATTGTCATCGAATCGCGATTACGCCGACAACGTTGGTTCAAGGTTTGAGGCCGAGGGTGGTTTGAAATTACCTTATATATTGATTATTCACTCGTTGATGTACCTACCTACGAGAATAATTTTGTCTGAAATTTAGGCTGTGAAATCTTATTCCTAGAGCTTTTTCCGAGTAAATGAATTGGTACATTTTTATCTGCAATTATTATATTCGAAAAGAGAATTCAGTTTTCTATAGATTTTTATCATTATCGATCTGCTCGTTATTTTTCATATTTTTTTTTCGTTTTGTTAAATTCGCCGAATTATCAACTGAAGAAGAAAACGGAATAATTTTTCAGAATTTAATTCCCGTTTTAATTTAAATATTATTATTCAACCGTGAGAATTATTTGCATTTTTTTTTATCGTCGCTTCAATTAGCTAATTAAGATGAATGGGAGAACTAAATCTTGAATTACTTTGAATGCATATCTAGCACTTAATGTGTTTTATTTATTTATTCGGAGTAATTAAAAACATTCATAATTGATAACTCTTGACCTTAGAAAGAGCTACTTTTTTTCTCTATCGTGAATTCAAATTGCTCTAATAACCTTTAAAAAGCAGAACGATAAATATTAGCAGATATTGACTTATTCGTTCGAATATTGTTGTCGATATTGAATGATATGTTTATTTATATGATTTATTAAAGCATCTATATACAAAAACTTTTATTATCATACACTTCATCACTTTACTGACTTAATAATTCGAATTTGTTCACAGTCTCTTCAAGTTACTTATCTAATAATTAACAGTGATTACATTTTATACAAATTATTTATAACAACTAAACGAAAAGAAATCATAATAATACAACATACAACAAAAGCAAAAAAAAAAAAAACAATCCCAACGTAGAAATGCAATAAAAGCCTTTTTCTGTCAAAATTGTTCTGACATAAGAGGAAAAAAAAACAAAACGTGAGAAACTGTTTGGAAAAATAAAACCATAGATTCTGTTCATAAATATAAAATAATTATTCGAAGATCGAGTATTTACAAGCGATAGGAACTGATTACTTTTTATGAATTTGCTAATGGAATTTTTTATGTATTTTTATTTTTGCAAATAATATACAGGGTGTCCTAATTTTGATGGAAAAATAAATGGATAAAAAATACTCGTCAAGATGAACAAAAGCTCTGAATTTTGAAATTTGAGTATTCAATTCTTGAAAGTTAATTGTTCATTTTAATCTGCATCGTACTCTTCAAAAAACTTTTCCATCAAAAATGGTACCCTGTTTTCGTACTTTTTATTACCGTGTTTTTGCTTCTGCGACAAAAAAAATTAGTACCCAAATAATGGACTAGTTGTAGAGATCTACGAAAATATTAAAATAATCATTTAAAATACACGTGATCGTAATACGTAATTCCAAACAAGCAATACCACCGGATACGAAATTCGTTTAAATTATTTAAAAATGATCTTATTAGGTATCGTCATTCTAACTCGATACGTAAAAAATTAACATCATTATGGAATACTTTCAATACTGCGGAGACAAACTGGGGAAAAAAATACAAAATAAATGCGATAAAAATAGGGTTAAAAAGTACTTTTTTTTTCTTGGCTATATAGTCTAAAGTGGTAACACTACATTCCAGTTGAAGACCGCGGCACGTTTACATTTTCAAAACAGGACTTTCTTATTCGATGCTATATTTCCACTAATTTCACATTAAATAGAACTAAATTTACGTGTGGTGAGTTGTTTTGCATTCTTGCTATCATGTAAATGAAATATTGTTAAAACTTAGTTAAAACTATGAAATAATCGCCGAAGTTCCTGAGTGATAAGAAAAGTCCTGTTTTGAGATGTAAACACCTAAGAGCACAGAAGTGTTACCACTTTTGGAATGTAGTGTTACCATTTTAGACCATATAGCCAAGAAAAAAAAAGTACTTTTTAACCCTATGACGATACATCGTGACTAAAATTCAAACCGGCTTATAAATTCCAATTTGGGTACTTTCAACAAACATAAAAATTGCTTAAAAAATGAAAAAAGAAAAAAAAATCAAATGAAAATAGAAATAGAAAAGAAAAAACAAAAAAAAAATACAACGAAAAATAATAAATGCTTAAGCACGTAAAAATAATGGTTTGGTAATGATTTATCGTTTCTTTATCAAATCAACTCGTATTTTTTAGAATTTTCTTTTTATGTAATTGTATTAGAGATATAACCGAATACCAGACTAATTAATAACGTATTAACGATAAAGGAACTATGAGAAAAGCATCTGCTACCGGAACCAGTTCTCTCAGATTCGTCTCCTTTATTCAGCTCCAAAGCGTTGTTTTGATCGTTCTGCATGTCTTCTTTGACGCCTGACGTGGTCTTTTTATCGTCATTTTTGCTAGCTTGGTTAATGGTAGTTTTGATAATTTCATTGGTCATCGTCGTAGTCGAAGGTGTGGTGGTTGGAGGCGATTCGGTGGTCGTTGTAGTGGTCGTAGGCACCAGCGTGTTATTATGTATATAGTATAATGGTCCGTAGATCGTTCTTACGTCCATCAAAGTCGTATATCTCCACGTCCATTCTACCGTTCGATTCATCATCGTACTATCGTTAAACACCGACAGTAAGACAGCTTTGTACGGTACTTCGATCTCGAGGTAATCTCCGATTACTTGAACGTGGCTCGCGGTGCCGGTCGGTAACATTGACTCCACTCTGAGGGCAAAAAAATCAAACAAATTAGCACCTTTGGAAATTACCTATTTACCTGGAAGTACTGGGCCAAACTTCGACTCACTTTTCGATACCGTTTCGTTCTTCCTCGAACGGTAAACCCCACGTAATATTTTCTACCGAACTGGAATTTAATAAGAAAATAGTGGTGGTTAAACCTTTCAACATTGCTCGACCGAAGCCCCAGCTGGAGATGTATTTCCACGCGTATGTGATCACCGCTTCGGCCTTCATTTCGTTCGGATCATCGTTCCTGAGGGTCGTCTGACCCAAAACAGTCGTATTCCTCCAGTTTACTTTCATTCTATTGGTGATCAATTTACGTAATGTTAATTCGTACATGATTGGTTCTTTTTCGACTAGAACTTGACCATTGCTGACGTCTTGAATCACCCCGTTGTTCTGCAACATCAAAAAAAAAACAATCAGCACACGAATTAACGCTTCGATGAAGCACTAAATAATCATTTGAACAATATTCTCGACTGATTCTTACCTCGGTGACGACGGACATTTTACCAAAAATGCCCAAATTCTGTTCGATTTTACCCATCAAGTAAAGCCTACCGAGATTAATGTCGTTAGGTAACATTTTGAAACTCAATGACGTACTATGCGAAATGTAATATTCTCCTGAAAGAATAGCTCTTTCGGGAACGTCTATACTTTTCTCCCAATTCTCCCATATCAGTCGAGCAGCCTTATCTACATTTTGGAGAACTTCGTATTTTTCCTTCTCATGTACTTGTGTAACTAAAGCTACAACGCAGACGAATTTTCCGGGCGATTTCTCAATCAGAGCACCCGGTATGGGTTTTGAGTTGACCTTGGCTCGACATACGTATATTTTACGTTCGTGTATGGCTGCTTTTGCGCTGATGTTTTGAAGCAGGTCTTGCTCCGTGATGCCTAGGGGAAGAAAAAAAACTTTTAGGTTGGTTTGAAGATACTACATGTACAGATGCATTGATGGTAATGAAATTGAATTGTGTAGCGAAATTATCGCAGATGAAATGAGTTATATTGGAATTGACGTATTTGTTTTTTCTTTCGACGAGTTTCATTGCGATTAATCATTATAAAATTGACATAATATGTAGTTGAGTAACCTTTAAGTTGTCTCGTGAAATTTTAGTCTAATGAGCAAACTGATCGATGATGGGTAATTTTGAAGCGATACAAAGTTGAAGATTCGAAAATTTAATCAACTTTCAGAGAGCAAAGGTTGAAGATTGAAGAACTTTCAAACTTTGGATTGTACGAATAAGTTCTTGGTACCCTACGTACTATTCACTTTGTAATTGTGAGATTCGTTTTTTTTTTTCAGTACATCGATTTGTTTTCTTCATGAATTTTCAATTCTTTGTCACAAGTTTATGTTATATAATATTTTTGAATTTTGTTTGGTATTCTCCCTTCCAATCAACTTACTGATTTCTAAGAGTTCTTGATTTTTCATATTTATCAGCTGCTTTTCAGAAATGTCTGTATTACATAATTTCAAGCTATATTTTATCAGAATGTTTGGGGCTTTTAAAAATATTTTCTATGCAATTTTCACGTTTTTTAAAAATTTTATACAATTTCAATTCATTACTACTTTTACTTCAAATTGTTTTTCTATGATTTTTAAAATATTTTTATATTAAAAAAAAAATAAATAAAAACTGATGATTTCAAAATTACCATAAAAATTTCTACACACTATTTTTTTGAAGTGCTAAAAAGCAATTTTGTAACAAACATTCCCCAGAACTGGAAAATATTCAACGAAACCAGTTGTTTTTTCGAAAAAACGGCCTACAAGTATTAATTGAAGCTGTTTAATTACTTGAGAGAATTTTAGGATTTATTTTTGGTAATCAGTAAGTATGTCAATTGCCAAATAATTAAAAAAAAAAAAAAGAATAGAAAACGTTAAAAACATTCCAACTACTAATTTTCGAAAAATTTTTTTAAAAAAAACGAAATTAAATATTTATTGAAGTACGTAGGCCTAAAATACATTGTTCTTGCTCTACTCAAGTAATAATTCTTACAACTTTTCAGATTTTCAAAAAATCTCAGTAGTACAGTCATTTTAAATTTTTTATTCGGACTAAATCCTACAAAAGGTTTTTTTGCGGGATACTGTAGTGGAAGGGGTCCTATTTAACATACTGAAAGTCCCACCCCGTACCCCACGTGCGTCGCGTGCTAGAGCGTGAAAAGTGTCCCGCCGCGGCGTTTTTTGCGATTTTCTCGCGAGGGTTTGATTTTACGTCGAAAATGGCTTTATTTTTGTGTTCTACGTCAAATTTCCGATCTATTGATATATCAACTGCCCTTCTACCCCCAAGGGGGGTGGGACCAGAACCATTCAAATGAGAGGGGTTTTCTAAAAAAAACAAAAAAGCTATCGGCGCATATGGGGGATGAAATGGTCCCGGAGAGTGTTCGAGTTGATACCAGCATGGAAGGTGGGTACCATCGAGAAACTTCCGCGTGAAAAATTTCAGATCCACGCCCCCTCCCCTTTTTGGGGAGCCCCCCTTTTCTGTAATTTCAATAACACTTTTCTCAGCCCCATTTCGACCGATTTTGAAAATTTTTCAGTATGTTATGTATATCCTTAGTAAGTATCCCCACAAAAATTTTCAACCACCTCCCCTCATATTTACCCCTCAAAATGGCGTTTTTTTATATTTTTTATGCCTATTAACAATCAATATTGCGAGGTAAAATTTTGGAAACACGTTTTTTGGATGTATTTTCGGCCCCCAAACATCATATACTGTTTTAGAAATTTTTGCTTTGGTGCGCCGGGGTGAAAAATTAGATGAATGTGTTTTAGGGGGGTAGGGGGTGAAATGGGAATTTTGAAAAAAATAACTATTAACGAGTAGGGTATCGTTTTCATATGATTCGATACCGCTGAGAACGAATATGACTTCAGATTTTCTGCTACGCTCACCTAGCCCCCTCCAGAGCCCCCCAACCCCCCCAATTTTCACTATTTTGGAAATAAAGTTATTTTGATGAAATTGGTGTCGTTTTCATATGATTCGATACCACCGAGCACGAATATGACTTCGAATTTTCTGCTACACTCTCCTAGCCCACTCCAGAGCCCCTCAGCCCCCTCAATTTTCATTATTTTGGAAATAAAGTCATTTTCATATTTTGATTATCTCGCGAAATATCGCGTTTTTCGACAAAGTTGTTATTCAAAAAATGTTCTCTGCGTATGTCGTGTTTGATGGGTACGAAGAAGTTTGTACCAAAGATGCTGAAAGAAGACGTCGTTATCGAAATACTGTCGAAATTGATATTTTGGATGAAATGATGCTGATCTCAACGACACAAGAAAATTTTCTATCCAACGCCAAAAATAAAACCAAATTTATTCAATTTTTAAAACGGAGTTTGAGTAATGCAGGCTTCACCATTATGATAGCTGAAGGTGATGCTGACGCTGATATTGTTCGTTTAAGTAGTGAATTATCAGGCAAGGGCAACCACAAAACTGTCATTGTTGGCGAAGATGTCGATCTCATGGTGCTAATGTGTGGAATTGGTTCTACTCGTGATTCTTTATATTTTTTCAAGCCTAAAAAAGGGAGAATTCCTGCTAAGATTTATTCGTTACAAGAAAACAAGAAATTCAAAGATTTTATCCTGTTATTACACAGCTTCAGCGGATGCGATACAACTTCTGCGCCATTTGGAAAAGGGAAAAGCACCTTTGTTAAAATTATGAATGAAATTCAAAATTTAGCACCCATCTTCAACAAATCGAATGCTTCACCTGATGAAATATTTCAAGCTGGGTGTTCATTATTTCTCAAATTGTACGGAGCAACAAATTCTGATCAATCACTTAATAATTTCCGACTTCGATGTTTCTCAAAAAACATACAGAAAAATCGAGTGAATCTGGCCTCTTTACCACCCACCGAAGAAGCTGCACGGCAGCACTCGTATAGATGTTATCATCAGATACAGCTGTGGAAAGGCAATGTACTTCCCCCGGAAAATTGGGGATGGAAAATCGAGGATGGGCACTTAAATCCGAATCAAACGCTGATGGCTCCAGCACCAGATCAACTACTAAAAATTATTTCGTGCAAATGTAAAAAAGGCTGTACGTCGGCGTGCACATGTCGAAAATATGGTAAATGCTCATATGTACTTATTCATTTTTAGTAAAATTAGAATTTCTTTCAAGTAGGTACCTACTCAGCGCTCACCTTCTCCTCAACTTCTTTTGAACCATTACAGAATTATTAGTAGATAAATAGCTAGGTTGCTAGGTATGTAATGTGTTCTTGTACGCTTACAGGTTTGAAATGTTCAAAGTTATGTACCAATTGTTTAGGGGAAGCATGCCTTAACGCCGTTTTTGATTTCATTATTATATACACTTATTCTACAGGTTTCATTTAATTGTAACATCCTTCTAGTGAGTGTGACCTTGAAAAACTTCACTCTGATGTAACTATTTTAAAGATAGTGAAAATTGAGGTCGGGCTGACTGCTGAGGGCTGTGGAGAGAGCTAGGTGAGTGTAGCAGAAAATTCGAAGTCATATTCGTGCTCGGTGGTATCGAATCATATGAAAACGACACAAATTTCATCAAAATAACTTTATTTCCAAAATAGTGAAAATTGAGGGGGGCTGGGGGGCTCTGGAGGGGGCTAGGTGAGCGTAGCAGAAAATCTGAAGTCATATTCGTTCTCAGCGGTATCGAATCATATGAAAACGATACCCTACTCGTTAATAGTTATTTTTTTCAAAATTCCCATTTCACCCCCTACCCCCCTAAAACACATTCATCTAATTTTTCACCCCGGCGCACCAAAGCAAAAATTTCTAAAACAGTATATGATGTTTGGGGGCCGAAAATACATCCAAAAAACGTGTTTCCAAAATTTTACCTCGCAATATTGATTGTTAATAGGCATAAAAAATATAAAAAAACGCCATTTTGAGGGGTAAATATGAGGGGAGGGGGTTGAAAATTTTTGTGGGGATACTTACTAAGGATATACATAACATACTGAAAAATTTTCAAAATCGGTCGAAATGGGGCTGAGAAAAGTGTTATTGAAATTACAGAAAAGGGGGGCTCCCCAAAAAGGGGAGGGGGCGTGGATCTGAAATTTTTCACGCGGAAGTTTCTCGATGGTACCCACCTTCCATGCTGGTATCAACTCGAACACTCTCCGGGACCATTTCATCCCCCATATGCGCCGATAGCTTTTTTGTTTTTTTTAGAAAACCCCTCTCATTTGAATGGTTCTGGTCCCACCCCCCTTGGGGGTAGAAGGGCAGTTGATATATCAATAGATCGGAAATTTGACGTAGAACACAAAAATAAAGCCATTTTCGACGTAAAATCAAACCCTCGCGAGAAAATCGCAAAAAACGCCGCGGCGGGACACTTTTCACGCTCTAGCACGCGACGCACGTGGGGTACGGGGTGGGACTTTCAGTATGTTAAATAGGACCCCTTCCACTACAGTATCCCGCAAAAAAACCTTTTGTAGGATTTAGTCCGAATAAATCTTCCCATATCATCTAAAATTCCTGTACTACAGGACTCATAGGACTAATTGAAAATTTTTTTGAGAGTTCAAGCTCTAAAATTCCAAGACCCGAAGAAGGAATCCTTCATCTCTCTTGGTCAATCTTTTCCACCTTTGATTTTCATTTTGAGATTTTATAAAGAAACTTACAATTAATTTGAATAAATTTCGCTGTGTTTCACTGTATCTTCTTATTTTAATTTTTTCACAGCACTAATTTTATAATCCTAATTCATGATAATAAAATTACGATACGTTGCACACTTTTTGATGAAGTTTCCCGCACACATTTTTTGGCCCGTGAAAGTTACATAAAATTATGCAAGCTGAACATTTTCTCCTCATAATTTTTCCGAAATTACCATCTTCTTCTCGGTCAATTTATATATTTTTTAATCTTTTAAAAATTATTCTTTATTAATCGAGGTCTCAGCTGACAAGCAGGGAGATAAGAAAAAGCCGGACTTTTAACGTTCATGAGGAAAAGAGAGACAAAGGCTGCAAAACTTCTTTACGACCGATTTTTTTTCAGATTTTCATCTAAAAATTAACTGTACAATAAGATATTGATACCTAATAAAAAATATGATTTTAAAATTCTGAGACTATGGAAAGACGAAATAGGAAATTTTAAAGTTTGGTAGAAAGAAAGATGGGCAAAAGACAAACTTTTTCACAATTTTGCCAAAAAAAAAAAAAAAGAAGAAAGAAAGGTGTAAAAGAAGGTTAGCAAAACCACCAGATAAAGTGTCGATGTTTTTCACTTTTATCATTTCAGCTCATTGACTCTATCGATTCCTTTTTTTTTTCAATTTTTGTGTTGTACTGTGTTGGTGAGGAAGGTAGGACTGAGCTACTTCTCGAGTTCATTTCAGTTTTGACTTTTGACTGGTCTAATTTTAGATTATTCTACGAGTTCACAAAAATTCACTTCTTAAACTGTTTGAAAATTTTATTATTTTGGATTTTTTTATCGATTCAATGTCTCTACTTAGTTGGCTAAAATAATAAACGATGGAGACTTTTTTTTAAAAGTAATAATCATTTTTTACCAGAAGTTATCAATTTTTGAGTGATTAAAAAAAATTAAGTTCCTAAAAAATTTTGAAATAAAATCTTCAAAATGTAGGTAATTGAGTTAGAATGGTTGGTTTTGAAAATTATCCTCCATGATTTTGTTGAGGGAGGGAGGGAGGGAGGGAGGGGTAAAAAAAAGAATCGAATAGTCATTTGTTTGATTTGAAAAATCTTAAGGTGTTTCAATTTTCCTCAAATTCGTGTTTTTTTTACTGAACTTTTCAACATTTATGAAAATATTTACTTATCGATCAATCGGTAAATGATGCAAAATATTTACCTTCAGCCAGGACGTACTCCAAAGACCCAACGACAGCATTTTCGGGCACCTGTCCATTATTCGGCACAGTCCATTTCAACGTACTGGACGTAGCAGTTTGGCTGTTAGATTTAACCTTGACACTATCATCGGCGGTAACCCAAGGCACAAGTGACAGCAGCAGCAATGTTAATGAAAGTTGGATGAATCGCGACTCCTCCATAGCTGCAATGAACAAACGAAACACCACAGACGTCAATTACTAACTAAGTACATATTAAAGCTCGACAAATTGTGCAGTATGCACGTTCACATATCTATTAGTTTAGTTGCGGAGGTATCTATCTATCTACGCCATACGAGTAAATACATTGTTCAAAAACGCATTTCAGCTCTGGCTGATTTATTTGACACGGATTTTTTTCATTAACGAAAACATTAACGTAGATGAAATTTATTATGGGAATGCCCAGAGCCCCAGACGAAGCGAGGTGGCGAGTATTGCGTCTCTAGATGAATTCATCACGTGCATCACAAAAATCTAGATTGGATTAACACGCTGATATTGACGATATGCGAGGGTGGCTGACCTTTAACGAGTATTTTATATCATGACCAGATGCACCGATGTGAGGCCCGAGATGCGAGATGTACAGGCACACGCCTTCCAGTTCTGTTGCGAGAGACTTATCTCAAATCCACGTTTATGAAAACTCACCCTACTGCGAGCTTCTTTCGATATTTATTATAAGATAACGTTAGGTTTACTATGCCCATGCCCTATCAATCATCTAAGATTACCAAGTTTTTTTTTTTTTTTTTCATTTTTTCTAATACCCTGATACGTTTATTGTTCGATATATGGCGCGTGTCCAAGAGTAGGTACACACAGCTGTCGCAACCTAACCTTTGTGGGATTATGTTTTACGGTGATTTTTATTCTAAATACCACCAAACACACCGTATATAGGTACTACGAATCTATAACGATGCCAACCAGTTGCTAAAATAATAATACCCTTGACGCGTAGGTACAATCCCCAACAACCCCAGGTGATTTCGTACTAGATTTTCGTAAACATATCGTACCTATCGAAGTGATTCGTAATTGGAAATTGGAGAAATTACTCGCAAAATATCCTCCAACACATCCTTCTTCTAGATACAATGAAGAATACACGTAAGAATAGGGTATACGATTTGATACAAGAAAAAGCTTTCCATTGGCAGAATACATTTGAAATTCTTATTCGAATTTCATCGATTTTACGTGTACTTTTTCACTTCGTCGAGAAGATTACCGTCGCATAAATAAATACCATTTTCTCGGGCAATAAAAATAATCCATGTTGAGTATCCCTGCTTTAATAGAAGACCGCAACGTTTACCGGTACAGTTCAGTTCTCGCAAAAGCAGATGCTTTTATTCCAGCTAACTTTTACATGTCGCATACACTCGAAAATCTTTCTTTTATTTACCTTATTTTTTACCTTCCTTATTCAAAGGACACGCTATTTTGGTAAATTTTAACGGTTTTACTCGAGTACGATCGTCGTTTAGCGCAGATGTACCTATACCAAGGATACATACGAGTAGATAGGTATTAGGTACGCAATTTTTTCTCGGTAAAAATTTTTCCATCTTTTTGTAACCGGTTTCTTGAGATGGCACATTATAGGAACGAGTGTAATATATTTGACAATTTTACGATCCTCGAGGTAATAGGACTTTAAAACAACAATGATGCATGTTTGTTGCGCTATCGCATGCTGACTGTGAAATTGTACATTGGATTTAAGAGCTATAATACAGGGTGTTTCGTAAATTTCTATGTATGGTATGGTAATGAAATTTAACGTGTTTTTTATTATTCTAAAATGTTTTTTTTTTTAAACTGGAAGTGAAGTTTTCAAAATCGAGAAATTTTGAGGGAGGGAAGTATGAAAAGAGTATCTGGAACTGTTTAAAATCGATTTCGTATAGGTACAAAATTCCTTCGATTTGATATTAATTTCTCATTTTCATTAATGATTATCGTGATTTTAGTCTTTTTACAAGTATTCCTCTCGTTCGAAGTTGATTTCTACCAGTTTTGGGAAAATATCTCACTTTGCAATTCTTACTCATGCATAAAGGCTAATTTTTGCCTCAAAAGGTCACAACAAATTTTTCAACGAACTTGAGCTTGATAAATTTTTTCTCGAAATATTTTAAATCGGTTTGTTGAGAGAGATTTTTGTAGTCACAATTTTGTTTTTCTCCTAAGTCTTGGTTCCTATCAAAAAGATATTGTCTGTGATAAAAAAGCTGAAATTGAAAAAAAAAGTTCAATTCGAAGAATCAGGAGTCTCGCAAAAAATTGCTTGGAGTTAGAAAAAATTGAAATGATCTTCAGAAGTGATCATTTAGGTATGCAAAAATAATCATTTTTGTTGAAAAAAAAATTTCAAAATAATTTTTTTTGATCAAAATATTTTTTGGGAAAATGACAGTGTTGTTTTTGTTAAAAACGGACCTTTTCTGCGTAAAGTGATACTTTTTTGGTCAAAAATGATCCTTCTAACCAAAAAAAAACGTTTTCATTGTCAAGAATGGTGTTTTTTTTTGGTCACAAATTACATTTCTGCTCGTCCAGAATGGCACTTTTTTCTGTCAGAAATGGTCTTTAGTGCCAAAATTAGCACTTTTTCTTGTCAAAAATATTACTTTTTTGTTGAAACTAGACTCCTTTTTTTTTTTGACCAAAAATGACACTTTTCTGACAAAAGTTATCCTTTTCAACAAATACAGATCTTTTTTACAAAAATGTACCTACATTTTCTTGTCAAAAACCGACCGGTTTGTCAAAATGCTGCCGCATGTGTCAAACAAAATATTTGACATTTTTTTTGTCAAAAATAATTATATTTTTGCTCATGAATGGTGCTTTCTCGCCATAAATGATATTTTCAATTTTCAAAAATGTTACTTTTCATGTCAGAAATGGCGTACGTTTGAGTCAAAATCTTTTTTGTTGAAAGTCACACTTGGGAAGTCAAGAATTGTATGTTTTGGTCATAAATGATACTTTCCTACTGCAAATGGCATTTTTGGTTGTCAAAAGTGACACATTTTTCTGTCAGTAATAGTCCTTTCTAAATTCCAACAAAAATTGCACATTTCCATGCCAAAGGGTATCTGTTTCTTGCTAAAATAGGTACTTTCTCTGTCAAAAATGATTCTTTTATGTTAAATTGGAACTTTTTGTTTAAAACAACATTTTTGTTTAAATGGCACTTTTTGTTTAAAAATGCACAGTTTTCTGTTGAAAATGGCATCTTTTTGTTAAAAATAATGCTTTCTTCAGTTAAAATGGCACTTTTCGCCAAAATGGCATATTTTCTGCCAAGAAAGACTTTTTTGCTAAAATGGCACCTTTTTCTGCTAAAATGGCACCTTTTTCTGCTAAAAATTGCACCTTTTCTGCTAAAATGGCACCTTTTTCTGCTAAAAATTGCACCTTTTCTGCTAAAAATGGCACCTTTTCTGCTAAAAATGGCACCTTTTTTGAGAAAAAACTAATTTTTTATCAAAAATAACACGTTTTTGTCAAAAATTGTCCTTGCCAAAAATGGTTCTACTTACCAAAAATAGCCATGTTCGCTAAAAATTGCACTTTTTTAAAAATAGTAGTTTTTGATCAAAAATTGTGTTGCTCTGTTTATTCATTTTCTCTAACCCTCTTAAACTTTGGTAAATATTTTTTTTACATTAATGTTAATTTTTGGTGGAAATCGCCGCTCTGCTGCATTTTTCTGTTAATTTTTCCAAATAAAAAATTTTTCTGAGCGAATTTTTCTTTTTCACGACTTAAAAATTTGACGAATTTTTTGACTCTCCAACTTCTCATGATTTTCTACACTACTCTCGACCTTGTAATATTACTATAGTGGAGCTTCCAATAAACGTAATAAATTTTACACAACACCCTGTACCCGGTGGCCATTCTGGGTTACTTAATTAAACGTAAACACATGTACGACGTACATGTACGAGTACGAAGTATCGACGATGATTTATTTAACAAGATATACGATTCGGTTGCATGGAAAAGTCATTAATACCGGAAACGCGACTGCGGCGTATTGAGAAATTTACACGAATATTCGCGTAAAACTATAAGACAAGCATATAGGTATACGCGGCTATAAATTCGCACTTCAATGTACTTAGGTAGTATAAATAAATACACACCGTACACAGCGATGATTTAAAGTCACCGAACACGTATAACACGCACAGGCAAGAGGCACACCATCTTTCACTTTCTCACTGTTGTTTCTCCGGCGAGCGGCGATGATGGCCACGTGCATTGGGCGCAGATCGCGACCGACACCCGAAAAATATCGCGCGTGGTACCCCGCTAAGCGTTAAATCCCCCCTCCCTCGTGGCACGCTGCGTTTTCGGGTATAATTTGCAATTAGAGACGTCAGAGGTAATTATAATCGTCTGGCGAGGCTCGTACTACATATATAAATTCACGCCGAAAATATCGCGTAAATTTTGGGAAAAGTTGTAAAAACGGATTCATTACAACTGGCTTAAGGGTGCAGGAAGCGGTTTTCGGTGGAACCTTGCTAAATGGGGTGGAAAGAAAAATAATGGCCCATTGAATTAGATTTTATGTTGGTCGCACCGGCACCCTCTTGTACTAAAACTTTGCAGTCACACTTTGTAAGTTTTCCTCTTTCTTCTCTCTTTACTCCTGAGTACTGCTATACGATTGTATACACACAATTGTATGTAGTATTCCTTCGATATGGACTTTTAATTAGGTTAGCCGTGTTCCACGCCTGTATAACTGCAGCTGGTCAGTTCTTATACCTAGTTTATTTATTGGGTCCTAACTCCTGTAAACGAAATAGTCAACAGACTATACCGAAACTTAGCCGCAGAAGTTTTCACCTCCATTGTTTTATATTTTTATGCCCTATCGTATGGTCGAATTTCGCAAAACGTATTGGAGTTGGTGGTACTATAGATGTTGTTGCTCCTGCGGTACCTAATCCTACAGGAAGTATTTTTCTTCACTTAACGGATATAATGACAAGCGTTTCGTATGCCTTTTTGTTAGCCATGATACAAGTTCCGTACTTGATGATACCTATACTCGTATTTGAAAATAAAAATGTACGAAAAACCGTTTGGTTTATTTTTGGTGCGGGGCAATTCGATGGACTAGGACTAGTGTTGGCCGTCTGTAACAGGATGTACGGATTGTTGATGGCGTAAACGGGAATCGCCATAACGAGCTGATAATTCGAGAATTAATTACATAGATGGGGAAATCCCCGCAGTTCCCTGCTGTAGGTATTTTGTATTATTTGTTGTACTATGTAATGTGTACGATTCATCCGCATATGAATTGACAGAAGGCTAACTATTGATGTAGGTTTTTTTTTTTAAATGTCAAGGATATGTCGTGTCAGTCTGTACCGAAAAGAAGCTTACAATTAGTACGTATCATTTAGAGGAAAAGCTTCGTTTATTTTGTGTCAAGGGATAGTGAAAATGAACAGAAAAGAAACTCCTTGTTTACTGTATTCCGATTAAGTATATTTTTTCCGACTTTGAGTTTTTTTTTTTCATTGTTAGTGGAGCTTTATCTGCGGAAGTTCATTTTATATTTTTGATTAATCATATTTCAGAATTCGTGTAAAAATAAATCAGGTTTAAATGAGCCAAAAATTGAAAAGAAATCAAGTTTTTGCTTAAAATATCAGTTTAGATTCGTAGAACTGCAGTCCACATACAGTAATAATTTTATTCTTGGCTTTTTGATTCTGAAGCAATAAAACTCATCGTATTCAGCTGAAGTTTATGAGCAAAAATCAATTTTAAAAATCTCACCAATTGTGAAATTAGTGAATTTATAACCAAACATGAGTGAAAGAAATCAATAAAAATTACCAACACAATGTTGAAAGTTAATAATGGTCACTTGAAAAGAAAAAAGCAAAACTATTTAAACGTTGATTAAAAAAATTCGGCGATGTTCACTTATACAGGGTGTTCCAGAATAACCTTTCACATTTTGGTAACCACTGATCTGTGTTCAAGAGGAGCTAGGGGAATGGTAAAGGCGGTTCTAGGTAGCCAAAGCATGCCGAATTATGTTTCAATAGTTATTTTTTGCCCTGGAGAAGTAGATGGTTGCACAGTGTACTTTTACTGTGAGGTCCTTTTTTAAAAATAAAGACTCCCGGACCCCTTTACTTTACTCATCAGTAACAAAGCTCATTTTTAACTAAACAGTGAAGTGAATATACAGAATGTGCGCTTCAAGTGTACAGAGAATCAGTTGATAATACTCGAGAAACCTCTACACTCCGCCAAGTTGACTGTTTGGTTGGGCGTGGCTAAGTTTGGTGTAGTGGGACCATGTGTGTTTAATGAAACAGTAACGGTGAGGGGTAAGGCAAAATGTTGAACGAGTTTCTTGTTCCTGAACTGAAAGGCAGACGATTATATAGTGTATGTATAGTTACTTACTTGGTTACAACATGTTGGAGCTACCTATCATTCAGAGACCAACACAATATGTTTAGCGCGTGAGCACTTCGGTCATTGAATAATTTCGTTGAACACAGAAATTTAATGGCTACCTCGATCCCCTGATTTTTCCGCCTATGATTTTTTTTATGGAGTTACCTCAAGTTAAAAGTGTATCAGGATGAATCTAGGACTCTAAAACATCTTCTAGGTGATATTAATCGTGAGTTGAGACTGATTGGAAGAGAAGTGTTCAATAATTCGAAAAAATGTTTGGTTGAATGTGTCAAAAATGATGGAAAATATCTCGATGGAAAAATTTTTAAAACTTTATTTTTAATGGAAACTCAAATATATGGTCTAAAAACGGCATGTTTCTACTTCATTTTGGTTGTAAAAGAATTTTTGTAAACATTTTTCTCTCAGAGTAATAAGAAAAACAAATGTGAAAGGTTATTCTGGAACACCCTGTAAAATAGCTGAAAAAAAATTACCAAAATATTTTATTGAAGGTTGATAATGCTCATTGAAAAAATTTGTGCCTAAATTCTATGCTAAAAATCAATGATGCTCCCTAGAAAATCGATGAAAAAAAATCACTGATTTGTTCTTTTGAAAAAAAATCAGAGGTGTTCACTTACGATTAAAACAATCGAAAAGACACTAAAATATCTGTTAAAATTGTTAGTGCTTACTGAAAAAATTGATAAATCACTGAAATGGACAGAAAAATCAATGATCTTCACTAGAAAATTGAAGAAAAATCAGTGATGCTATTTAAGAAAATCGATAAAAAATTACAAAAATGCTGAGCAGAAAAATCAGGATGATGCTTACTAAAGAATCGGTAAAAAATCATCAAATCCTTGGTCTAAAAAAAGAAAAACAGCAATTTGCCAATCAATCGCTGAAACGCTTAACAGAAAAATTAGTGATGCTCAGTAAAAAAATTGCCGAAAAATCACAGTAAAAATTAGTGATAAAATTGATAAATCTCTGAAATATTGAACAGAAAAATCAATGATGTTCACGTGAAAATAATTGTTACCGACGGTTCAGCACGACAATTTAGGTAATACGAACGACAATTCAATTTCATATATAATTCACGTCCAAATAAAATTTTGACCCCCTCCCCCCCCAAAAAAAAAATTATGCCTGAAAAAAAATTATTTCCCGCTAAAAACATTTTTTCAGAAAAATAACTTATTTTGTTATAAATAAAAAGTTCAGTAAAAATAAACATAAATTTTAAGAATGGGAAGTCCTTCATTTTTTGATAAAAACTCCTTTTTCAAAGTTGAATTTGAAAGAGTTTTGCTTTCCTGAAAATTTAATTTCCTGCAGAAATTGCTAAAAATTGTGAAGAAGTTGTAGTTTTTTTTATTTGTTAAAATTGAAAGTTTTGTTTTTTTTTTTGGTGAAAATTGTCAAAAATTGTGAAAAAGTCTTTCTTTTTTCCGAAATTACCAAATAAATTTAGCTTTTTACAAAATTGCCAAAAATCTTGCTGTTTTTTTGTGAAATTCTAAAAAAATAACTGTCCAAAAATCTTACGTTTCGTTAAAACTGCCCAAAAAAGTGCGGTTTAAAAACTCTCTGGTGAAATTTTTAATCCTCAACCACCTAAATGCAAAAAATTTAATTCAATTTTTTTCTACAAAAAGTGAAAAAAACAACAAAAATGAAGCTGAAAAAAAAACGAAATTTGCTGTCCCCAAAATTCTAATATTTTGTTTTTTAATTTATGTGACTTGGCCTTTCACAAGGACAAATTTTTCCAAAACCATTGTCAAATTACGTTTTATGACAATAAAATATCATCACAGAAGGACTAGATAAGTATAGTTTTTAGCTATACAATCTATCAATATTTATTTTTTTTTACTTTTATCTGAACAATTTACTTGTTTAATGCTCGTCAAAACAGTTTTTTCTTCATTTTAACATTCTTTTCCCTCGTTTTTTTCAAATTGAAAATTCCATTCAAATTTTGAACTTTCGACTTTGGGCTTTTGAAATTTTGACCAATTTAAAGGATTTTGGATATTATTTCAATAAAACTTGTGATTTAGATATTTCCTCATCATTGGGAGATAATGAAAGTGATCCACTTCCTCGTTGAAAGGGCAGATAACTTGAATGTTTAAAAAAATATTCAAAATTCTAATCGTGCATTTCTTCTCGCAAAAAATCATAAATTTTGAAATTATTCCACCTATAGTATTGATTCTTTTTGATACGTGGTTACAAAATAGTGGACTTCTGCTGCCCAATAATTTCCTCTGCCCCCCCCCCCCCAAGGTTTTGCATATTAATTCTACGTATTTCTCAATATTTTAAATTTTCACCCAATTGTTTTTATTAACGAAAAAAATTATTATTACGCCTTGACCTATTTAGTAAGTATTTTAAAAATGGAAAAATTTTAATTCAAACTTCACATCAATATTGAAAGAAGCAACATCACTTCGATGAATTTTACAACGTCAAGAAGCATATAAATACATTTTTTCGATCACGAACGTTCGAAAAATTTTCTTCGCAGGCTTTAAGCATTTCTCTCGGAACACTTTACCCTCGTCAAAGAATAATCGTTCAATTATTAAATCCATTTTAAAATTCGCATCAAGTACACATCGAACGTGAAATTATGGTCGTTACTCGTATTTTCGAGAGCTCGTCAAATACTCATTTACTAGATTGAAACTTTCGACAGGCCATAATGTGTTTGTTTTGATTTAAAAAATTAATCCAGTTTCCATCTCGTCGTTTCGTCATTAATCGTCCAACTCGATTAAACCCTTTGAAAAATTCCTCTCAAGTATCGAATACGTCGTTTTGAATTTCGATTACACCGAAAAGAAAAACCATCGGGTTTAATTCGAGCTCATTTTCAATTCAGTAAAGAAAATCCGAACTCGGGTAGTAAGTACACCATCTGTCAATTTAAATTTCACCAGTGACCTTCTGCTGTTGAAAAACACCCTACGCTATGGTCCGAGAAAACTCATTATTTACCTACGCAGAAGGGTTTAAAGAAGAAAAATAAAATGATGCTAAAATCGACCTACAACCAGGCGACGACCGACGACGCCGCAAACATTCCTTTTTGCAACCTTGATCTATACCGTTAATTTCGTACACGTTTTAGCCGTCGGGTTGTCTAGGTGATTTATATGTAATATCGCTATTCGACCAAATACACGTACTCTAAGTACTCGATATATCACTCGAATCTCAAGAACCTTATTAAACAATCGAGCTTAAAGTATGTAGTACCTACACCTAGACCTCTTCGAGTACCTACATATTTATATCTAAGTAACAATCGTTGACTCGGCCGCGATGCCCGATGCGCGGATCTGCAATGCTACGAGCTTAAACGAGTCAAGACAAATTGGCGCCTCAGATTCGATTTTTGCATCGCGAACTCTGGAATCGGCTGGGAAACGCGAACAGCGGGGATAAGGGGTTAATCAACCTACTATATATCGGTCAAATTATACCATCGTAGACACGAGGTATCGTATCCGTGCGATAAAGTGAATTTTACATCTTATCGAGTGTTACCATGGCAATGAAAAAATTTTCTTTGTGACGTACAAAACACGGGTGAAAATTTTCCAACATCAAAGCAGCCTTCGTACTAGAGAGGTAGAATTTAATTTACCTACAAGTCTATCGTCTACACCAAAAGCGCCGCGTTCTTTTCCGAAATTGATTTACTTTCTACCGACGACGATAATATCATACGCGTGAGATAATTTTTTTCTTCTCATAATATTCTTAGATATCCACGGTTATGAAAAGGTTACGCTCTAGTTGTTCATTTGCCATAGCCATGTTCGCACTCTGATGAGAGTAAATTACTCGTATCTGTTTCTCTTCTGTTCCTATACAGTCGAGATTCTATAAAAGAGCAAACGGATACGCGCGTGGATAAAGTTTACGGAAATTGTTTAACCTTGAAGTTTCCAAAGTTTACCAAATTGGGCAACAACGATGTTTCCAAACCAGGTAGCTACAGGTGGTTTGAATAGTTGGGTTGCAAAATTCACCATTTACCACCCATCGGGACTCGGGAGCGAAATTTTATTGTCGTGGGTTACCAACAAACAAGTTTGGGTTTGGGTTATCGATCGACTCGTGTGTTTAAATTTCGCGTACAATTTTCGACGTAGGTATTGTACCTGCTCGTCGTAAGTGTAACGACGAATACTTCGTGTCCTAGATGATGGTTCGAGTACTTTTTTTTTGTCGGAAAAATACAAATTTAGGTGAGGAAAATATTATACGTTGAAGTGCTGAGAGCTGTATCGGGTATGAAATTAATGAAACTGTGAATTTTATGGCTCTTTTTTGGCATAAATGTCTGAAATCGGATAAGATTTTATTTTTTCCTGTAGTATTTTTTTCAAATGAGAAATTTTTGTATCGACGTGGTATTTCTCTGTCTCCCCCTTCCCTCTCAGCTTTCATTTCGTCCAAAAATTGGAATCTTCGGTTTTAAAAAAAGTAGATTATTTGAATGAAACACCTATTTTGGAACTAAAATGAAAAAGTGGCCAAAATTGAACTCCAAAATCTGAAATGTGGCGAAAAATTGCATGTTTTAATTTGAATTGAGGGGAGGAGAATTTTTTCAATAGGTATTCAGCTTTGATTGAGATTGAAAACAGAAGGCATCTTTCACTTTATTTGTCTCTTTCACGAGTTTTTCTCAGTCCACATCCTCATTTAATTGACTCAAAAATTGATTTTTTTTTCAAATTTTCAAAAAGAAAAAAATTGTTGTTGCTTTTTAAAAAATGTTTCAATTTTCTAAAATGTGGATCAAATATCTACTTATAAAATATCTTCATTTTTCCCCATGTCGCGTAGAATGTCATTCCTTTATGAATTTTTTCAACATTAAAATACTCAGTGATTTTTTTTTTGAAATATGTCTTGAAGAAATGTTTTATTGTTTTTCACCTATCTCATGGTATCATTTCCTCAACAACTTTTCTCACTTTCTTTCAAATTATTGAGATTTGAAAAAAAAGAATCCATGTTTTTTTAAATGAAATTAGAAATCTCAAAATCTACAAAGAAAAAAATTACGAAATCTTGAGACCAATCATGATTTCTTGAAATCAAAAAATCTTAAATCTCCAGTTTCGAGTTTTTGAGACTTAGGTACGATCTTATTGTTGACCTCACGAGCTTATGATATTTTTAAATTTTGAAATCTGTTACACTCGAGATTTCAAAATACCTATGTACTTTGATCTCATTCTCAAGAGTTTTTGTCTCAGAATTTTGCGTTTTTAAAAAAATGTTATGTTTCGAGATTTCAAGATTGTTTGGTCGTGAAATTTTGAGTTTTTTTTTGCAAAGAATTTCAATAATCTCTACGTTACAAAATTTCTGATTTTGAAATTTTTGAATCAGGAAATTTTCAAATTTTTTGTTGTACCCGAGATTTTGAGATTTTCTGATTTCTGATCTTGGAATCTGAAGGTGAAAAATTTGAACTCTGTACACAAAACTACGTATTTTGGTACCTTTCTGACCAAAAAATCTCAAAATCTCAAAATGAAATCTCATAATACTAAAAAATTTTGAGATCTCGGAATTAAATCGCGTTCCAAACGAAAAATCTCAAATTTTGTTATCTTAAAATAAAAATTGTTTGTTTCGACGTTAAAAAAAAAAAATTCTTGATTTTTTGATTTTTTTCACTTTGGTCTTTTTTTAATCAAAAAATGCTTTGATATTTTCATGTTGTAAAATAATAATTTTTCAAATTTTTTCTGTCTTTTTGAATGGTTTTTCATTAGACTAGTTTTGACTTTCGAATTTGTTTTACGATATCAGAATCATCATTTCTGATCACCATGAATTCGGAATTTTTATTCAAATTACTTAATGACGTTGGTATTTATTTTGGTATTTTTTTATTTTCTCGAATAAAACGTTTTTCTTCTGATGACAGACTCCAATTTGATGTAGAAAAGTCAGCCCTTTCTGAAGGTTCCAGATCTACTCTAAGGTAATCATAATCCCAGTCGATTGAGGAATGCGGGGGGGGGGGGTGAGGGAGGGGAAATCAGGAGATCATGGCTCAAAAGTTTCAAACTTCTTTTCTATTAATTTTTTAAAAATTAGGTAAAACATTTTTTTTGTTTTTGAGATCAGGAAAATTATTTATATTTATTCAAAAATATTTTGTCTACGATGAAAATCGTGATTTTTCTTAGCAATGAAAAATTGAGTTCATTCATTCTTTCGATTCAATAAAACATCAACTTTGATTTTCCAAGAGAAAAAGTTGATTTCATAATCGTTTAGGGGAAATTAAGAGGAATCAGAATGGACATCCTCCGCACTTGTTGATTCGCTGTCAAGACATTTTTGTCATTTGAAAAGCTTCACTGTGCAGCAGTAGGAGAAAATGATAAAAGCTTCGAATTTTTTTGTAATAAATTAGCGCGAATCCTCGTATATGCAGATTGCTGAAGAAACGTATTGAAAATTTAATTAAAAATTCAAACAAAAATGGAAGATTATGATACCTTTTTTGTGCTCTCATTTCCAGCCGAAAATTAATCTTTCGAGGCAAATCAATAATTACTGTTATTAGTAGAATTTTAGATCCATTTTTTTTGGCTTAACTTTTCTGCATTTTTCGAGCATTTTTTTTGCATTGAATTTCTGGACCCTCTCCCTTCTCTCCTCCCATTGTTATCATTTCGATGCTGATCCGACGAAGAGGACAATTTCACTATTTCTCAAATTTCAAGTCGTGAATGTCAAAAGTTGCTGCTTTTGATGAGCAATACCTATCTTGGTTTATTTTTCCTTCTCACGAATTTCGAAGTTCCCGAAGAAAATAAATGTATAGGTACTACGTCAATTTATTAAATAAAATTCGAAGATATTTTTCAATGTCGCGAAGATTAATTCAAGCAGAAAAAGTTCGTTGAAAACACTTTATTATCTGGTTAAACGTCAGGCAAAGTGGGTAGAGATATAGAACAATGTCAGTCGAACCCCTTATACCATGACTTTGAATTTTTGAAAAACGTTAATAAAAACACGGTTTATGTTAGCAATAAACTGACTGTGAGGGAAGTTCTCAATATTCGGCCTGATGAATCCTGTCTTTAAATTCGCACTCCCCAGCGACCTAGTTAACTCGATTGAATTTTTTCTACGTCGTCTTGTATGTACGTGTGTACAATGAATTGAATGCGATGAGGGGAGGTAGGGAAGCTGTCAACAAAACTAACAACCTCATCGTAAACGATGTTGACTTATTGAGTTATGACGTAATAAAACGCCTATCCGAGTCGAATATGTTTTGATTTGAATAATTAAAACGTTAATACGCATTGAAAAGGGATGCAGAATGTCATCGGAACCCTCAGCCCTTACATGTGGGGTATGTGGTTGGCGGTTTGCACAACACACGAACCCATTAGGTGGTCTGAATTGTAAAAGCCACAAGCCATAAGCCATCATCGCGACGAAGGCAATTATCCAGCCGGAATCGTCGACATTTACATACTAAAATCGCAAATGTCATCGCGGATATACGAGTTTATGGCGAAATGGTGAAAGAAAAATACTCACATTTGGCCACGATCACATTGCGTATTCGAAACGATTTGTTGGTATTTGCTGACGATGCAGATGCTAGAACAACAGACCGTAACACCGGAACGGAATCGGCGACGCGAAAGTTAACTTTGGCACTACGAAGAAGACGCGACGATTGACGAATTGGCGGCGTTTCGCGATTACCTTGACCATCGTGGAGCTGTTTAAATGTCAGAATTGCAAAAACGTGTACCGCACCTTGTATACCGTACCGCTGTTCGCCTTCTGTACTTTACTTCTATAGGTTTATGTGTTTCTTCTCTCTCCGGAATACGTATACGAAAGAAGAACGAAACGAAAGCCAAGTCGGTCGTGAAAACCAGCCACGAACACGAAGAACGATGTATATACGAGAGAATGGAGAACGAAGAAGAGAAAAGCATCTATCGAACCGAATTTCATTCCTACTTCGGGTACTTGTGTCAAGGTGGTTTCTTTAATAAAGGGATGGTGCGCTCTTGCCCGTTTCCATGGAGATGTGTACATACCGCTTAATCGTCAGCATCGCTTCTACCCCCTCACACGAGGCAACGTGCGAATAGCCAAATTACGCTACTTCATACCATACCTTGTCTATCTCTACAGGATATTAATGCACACTGTGTATACAGTTCCGGCTTTCTCAGTCGCTCAAAGTATACGGCCACCGAGGCGCATTTTCCTCCGGTACTTCACTTTTTCCCTTTCCCAGTCGCATGCAAGCACCTGTTTTCTCGGCGCAAATCAATCCCGATGTCTTTTTTTACCCTCTGTCGCTGCCTTTTCAACGATGCATCGACGTCAAGACGAACCTACTGCGCTGCCACAATCCGCACTCCGCAGCCCGCAGCCGATTTTAAATCGATTAAATAAATATACTCGTTATCTCGAATAAACGCAGTCGAAACCGAGAAGATCAGCTGGAGATGGCAATCTTCGATTCGAATGCAATTCGCATCAAAATTTCGATTTCCTTCTACCCTTTCTCCAATGGTCTCATTTCGCTTTCGTTGAATGTTTTCCGAATATCGGTGTATTGGTTTAGTTGCGATGGGTTGAAGGTTGAAGATTTTCTTTTCGTGGAAAAACTTCCGTATTCAGCAATTTTTCCATACGGTGAAATTTTCCTCAAATATAGAAATGTATTCGTACTTTGAAAAATGCTGATGTTGTCTTTTTTCTTGCGAAAAACGACGAGTATGTTATTGCGATTTTTTTTTATTATGAAAAGTATAAAAAAGGTACCTGTACGCGATTGAATAGAAAATTTGAAGGTTTATTATCTGTACGATGGAAGCAAGAGGAGAAAACAGGGAAGTGAGACTCAAAATTATTTTATACATTTTTATGGGGTGGGAGAGAGGGGCAAAGCAGCTACACACAAAACTATCATAACCCTGTAAAAAATGTTTAGGGTCATTCCGTTATATAATTTTATCATTTTTAAAACGAGTTTTGAGCAGGCTGGCACTGGCAAAATAAAGAAAAATCACAAATAAGGTGCTTTTCTTGCTTCAGTTCTACTTTTTTGTTTGTTATGTCCTGTTATCCCTCTTAGTTTTCATTTTTTCCAAAATTTCAAAAAAAAAGTCTCTCTTTTCATTTTTTTAAATCACAGAACAGAATAATCTGAAATTATTTGTTTCAATTTTTTTTTCAAGTTCCTTTTGAAAATCATGAAATTTTATATTAAAAAAAATGTGGCCCAAAAAACAATTTTACCTCCTCTCTTCTAAAAAAAAAGAGGTTGAAATACTTTTTGCTAAAAAAAGTCGTGCTTTTTTTATTTTTCAACTATGTACACAATTTTGAAATTACTTATTTGTTTTTATTTCTTCAAATTAGTTATGAAAATAGAAAAATTTTGCTTTGAAAAAAAAGTGACCAAACAGACATTTTTCCTCATCTCGCTCTCACCTCCCAAAAAATTTTGAAATATTCCTTTGAAAAAACTAAAAAGTATTATTTATTTTTTTTGGTATAGAATTCTGAAATCATTTTGTTTTCCATTTCTTCAAGTTCATTATAAAAATTGGAAAATTTTGCTTTGAAAAAAAAAGTGACTTGAATAATATTTCCACCCCCCTTTCCCTCCAAAAAGCAAAATATTTGGAAAAAATGCGTTACTTATTGGACACTTTACCAAATTTCAATTCTCAAAATCCCTTAAAATAGCCAAGAACGACCTTCAAAGCTTATATTCCTTCCAATTGAGTAATACTCAGCTCCTGAGCCATTCTCGAAAAATGCAAATTCCTCAATTTTTTGGCGTCACTTTTTCATCATTTAGGATACGATCCTTCCACATCAGTTCAACAGCAAAATTTCTGAAAATTTTCAAAAGTCGTGAAAATACATTGTGAAATGTTGATTTTCAAAAATTCGAGTTTGCTGAATTTGAATATCTGCTTAATTTTTCCATGGCTCCCAGAACCTCCCCCACTTGGTTTCAGTCCAAAAAATTTGTTGTAGACCGTAGATGGAGTTCAACCAAAAATCTGACATCATATTCGTAATCATCGTCACCAAAAACATGCTATTTGATGTGTTGCACGAAAAAACCACTATTTTGAACTTTTACGCCATTTGGGGAGGCGCTGGGGGCCGTGGATGGGTCCAATCAAAAATCCAACGTCATATTCGTGTTCAGCGTTACCAAAAACATACAATTCGATATATCGCATGCCCCAGTTTATTTTTCGAAAATTTTGCGCAAAATTAGGGGTGGGGTGCTTTCGAAAAAACATCAAAAGATACATCTATGGAAATTTTTTCAGAATTTTAAATGGTAGCTCCCGCTTACAGCGCCATTTTGAAACTTCAACTTTCAAATTTTGAAAATTTCCAAATTCTTAAAAAGTTCAAAATTCAATACCCTTTTAAACTATGAAATCAGTTTTGATCAAAGTATCATAGTTTTGGAGCAATGTGCTGCTGAAGTTGAGTACCTCGGGACAATGTGAAAATAATGGAAGCTCCCCCACCCGCCCCCTGAGGGGGCTGGGACCAAACTGATTGCGGGTTTCTTACTTACTGGGTGGGTAGATATTGTAGAAAAAATTTGAGCAAAATCGAGAGGCATGACTTTCAAAATCGCATTTTTTTGGTCAAATTGACATGGAATGACCCATAAAATTTTCGTGCTCTCTCCCTCATTTCCCCTCCTTCCTTCCATAACGTCAGGATATAAGTAAATAATTTTTAAAGCACGAAGAGTACTAAATAAATTCAAAGAATATGAAATAAGGTACGAGTATGTTGAAATATCAACTTAGAAAACGAACTAAAGAATTCCAATTGAATGAAGGAAAAAAAATATAAAGAGGAGGGAGGGGGAAGGAGATCACTGAGCATAAAAAAATACACATCAATATTTTGACTTTGAGTAATCCTTGAAAAATTCGAATTCATTAGCATCACAATAGTCTTAGAATAAATCCAGAAAATCCTTTCAAAAAAGAGCAGAAAATTGCTACCAGAAAAATGCAAACGAAGGAACGTCGAATGCAAATATCTTTCGTCAAATTCGAATACAGTCAAATTTTCGGATACAAAGCTTTCTACCATGTCTTACTTCGTCTCCATTACACCATCCGACGACGACGTATTCGAGTAGAATTACAAGTACATTGAACGTATACCTACTCACACGAAAGAGAATACGCACGTAATGAACGCCTTAATCGTCTATTCAGCGTTTTAAAAATATCTATAAAGTGAAATTAGTCGTACGACTAATCGATAAGGTTAAAATTATTCGCTCTTTTTAACTTTTAATCAAGTCTCCGCATCATAAAACGCGATTGTATAATATAAAGATCGATAAACTAAATCGTATAACTCTACATTGTTACACATGCAGACGAATTAATGGATAAAATAAAAAAGAAATGAAAAAAAATAATCGTCTCGATTTTATTACCCAGTTGATATGGGTTAAAAGGTCTACGTACGTTGGAGAATGACGAAAATGAAAAAGCTCTAAAAGCTCTCCACAGCTTTGGCATTGTTTCAATCCACTCGTATGTATACGACCAAGTCGTCTTGAGGGTGCTATATAGGGTACACCGTAATGTCTTCTGGGGAATTTGGCAAACGGAATTGCTTTCTAAAATATAGCCAAATATTTCGAATAATTTCATTCTCACGGATACAGGTGAGACCCCTGCTGTAAACAAGTGCCTACGTCTTGTCAACAAACACATCGTAGAAATTATTCGTCACTTTCGATGGTCGCTATTTTCCACTCGGTTGGTTAATTTGTCGTATGTGAATATACCCGGAGGTCAAAATTTACACCCACGAATTACGCATACCACGTATTACAGAACCGTGTGTCGAGGTACCAATTAAAAGGTTTTCAACTTTCAAGTGTCTTACTATCGTACCTCCAACACACTCTAGTTATCAATTATCTTACTGTCTAGTGTCTATGGCTATATGTGAGCTCTAGAATATTTCCTGTTTTAGCGAATTACCTAATAACTTTGTACACGTGGTACGAGAAAATGAATTGGTGGAAAAAAATAAATTCCGTCTTCGAGTAATAGTGAGATGAGTCACACGATGAATGTCTAGTGCTCGTATCTCGAGATTTCGTCATCCTGTTTTTCGAAAAATTTCGCAACGAGGTGTATCACTCTTTAAAAGGGTGCTGCCAAAGTTGCGTCATATAGAGGGTAGTTTGGGGAACCGATGAAAGAATGATGAAGATCTATCCTGAATAAGGAGTGATTTGCTGTTGAGAAATCATACCAGTCGAACTGGAAGTTCAAGGTCTCGACATCGTGAAAGCAATTTGTGCAATAATCGATGCGGATTACCTCTTTCTTCGTAAATTGTCTATTATTTTTCTTTTAAAAATAATCACCTTGTTCGAGAAAAGATTTCAAACCTTGGAGCGTTCAATTAGATTTTTTTCCCATATTCTTTCATGCTTTATTATGTAGGTATTGTTTTGTTATACTGACGAACTTTGAAGAGTACTGTTTGCCATAAGCAGAAAATACAGCAGTGTGAATGATTCGCACACCCCTATACATATTTTCTTACTTTTTGCAAATTTTAAGTGTGCTCTAGGAAGTCATTAAACATGTCGGGATCTTTATGCGGTTAATTTACGCAAATGTGTGAGAGCTTTGCGGTGTATTTTCTGCGGTTATACGGCGTTGCTTTCAAAAGGGGTTGTCACGTACGAGAGTCGTATAAAAATAATGACGCTTATTGTCGAAATACTTAGGGAAAAATTCTTGGCATTTTTAGGACAAATGCGTGCTCTGCAGGAGTTACATGGATATGCCAGTTACGAGCTTTTATAAAACCAAACTGGCTATTTTTTTCTCACGAGTACAAATTCAAGGTTTCGAGGGGTTCTAGATCGCGGAATGGTTTTGTTAAGTATTTAATTTCGTTGGTGTGTTTTTTTTTCATTTTCATTAGTTTAATTTTTTTTATAATTGGAACTGAATTTTATTTTAGAAATAAAATTCATCAATTGAGTCTAAAAGTTTCCAAAAACCAAAAATTGGCTAGCGATAAAACAATACATTAAAAAGATATCAATTTTCAATTATTGAAAATCTGTACTTTGTCCTACTTAGTGCCTGCCTACCTTCCCTCCCATCTGATTCATTTTCAAAAAATGCAACTTTTACAATTTAAAAAAAATCAAAATATTGCTATGGTTGTAGTACTATTGGTTCTTCTAAAAGATCAGTTTCAGTAAATTTTCCCCCTGTTTTTTTTTCTTTTTTTACGTGTTACATCAAAGCAGAAGACCGTTTTTTCAGGCACTTAAACCCAAGGAAATGAATTTTTAATTTTAATTCTGAAACATTGAAATTGTGTAATTTGTATGAAAGATCAAGATAGAACATTCACCAAAAAAATTCAAATACTTACCACATCTTTTTCAACTGATTTAGCTATAATTTTTTGCCAGACTGCTAAAAGAAAAAAATGAATTTGTGTTTTTCACAATCATGTTGGTACTTCGAATGTTTCTCAATACCTTTTCTCAAAAATGTTTCAATGCATTTCAAAATCCTTATCCTTATCTCACGTGATTTACTGTTTACATCTTTATCCACCCCTTCCCTCCCTCTAAAGTTCGTAAAATTCATATTCAAGTCGAGAAAAGTGTGGAAATCTTCGAAGATACTTCTACATGAAAAGTGGAAACTGCATTTTTTCAAATACTTTATTTTTGCATTTTTTCAAAATACTCATCTACGTTGAAACAGGACGATAAAAATTCCATCAAAAACTGTTAAAAGAAGTTCAAAAATTTTAAAAACGAAAAATCAAAATCTTAAAGTATTGGAAAAGAATTGACGGGTAAAATTTGGACCCTTCCCCTAAAAGAAGTTGAAAAGTGTTTACAAAATGTCCTTCCAATTAAAAAAGTGAAATCGTGAAGGTATTTTTGGCATCCACTCTTCCAAAAAATCTTGGAATGTCCAAAGACATTGAAAAAGCAAATAACTTGGAGGTAAAATGTTGGTACACCCCCCCCCCCCCCTGAAAATTATCCTGAAAAAAGTCGTTCTTTTTCATTTCGAAATTCCATCAAACACCTTTTCTGACAATGAGGAAATAATTGAATTTTTAGTTGTTTTTTTTGAGATGGGGGGGGGGGTGATATTTTAACTACATAATTTTACAGTTTTCGAAACAATTTTCAAAATATGTACTTATATGTACCTACTACCTTACCTACCTATCTGTGTTTTGATGATACTTTTGAGGTCTTTAAGTCATATTTGAAAATGTTCTAGATCAATTTTTAAATTAATTTTAGAAATTGTCGTGTCATTTTTTAAACAATTTTTGTAGCCTACAATTTTGAAAATTTTTTTGACATTTCGAACCATTTTAAAAATAATTTTGCAGGGTTTTTGCATTCTTTCGAACTCTTTTTCTGAATTTTAAGATTTTTCAGTCATATTTGAAAATGCTCTAGGTCAAGTTTTAAATTAAGTAGTTTTTTTAGAAATTGTCTTAGGCTACCATTTTTCAAACAATTTTTGTATAATTTTGACAACTTTTTCGACATTTTGAACCATTTTTAAAATTATTTTGCAGGGTTTTTGCGTCCTTTCGAACTCTTTTTCTGCATTTGAAATCATTTCCACATTATTATTTCGGATAATTTTAATGAAATTATTTCTTTTGCATTCGAACACAACAAAAAGTCATGAAACCATAAATCAAAATGAAATAATTTTTCATTATGGTATTGTCTCATAAATCATCGTCTCGTTGAATTTTTGACAAACAGATTTCTTTCAAACTCTCATCTCGAATTATTCAATTAAAAATAATGAATCATATACATTACGGAAGGACTCCCATAGGAAAAAATTGCTGGTACATCCATTTTTTTGTTTTTTGTTTTTCATTATTACGTAACTTTGACCCTAATATTTAACCCAAATTTCACGAATCACTAATTACGACTCGTCAAGTCGGCATATTATTGGCTCTAGTTCAAAATGAAGAAAAAAAGTAATAAGACACACACGCATTACTACGATAAAATGACCGCATCATACATCACGATGATGGTTGATCGTGTACACGTGGAAAATCACTCATTTACACGCAGAAATTTGCGTACAGCGTAATACATTATAATATCACGACGTACGTATAAAAATTTCACAGCGAAAAGTAAATGATGCGGTTCGTACTCGTACCTTAAAAAGTATCTATAAATATCCCCATCTCCTAGCGCCTTTTCGCCGTGGTAATTGGCGCTTTGATGGCATCGTTATGGTATACATAGTATGATCCGAATGAATACGTATCAAGCTGGTATTTCTAAATAGACATTAAGATGATGCTATAGATCTGATACGTAAGATCAAAGAGCATTTACAGTACATCGTTGATGAATCGAATCTATGTACCATTTATGTACGATGGAGATGATGTTTAATATGCCTTTAGAAACATTGGATGGAGGTACTAAAGAGAGATGGGCGATTGTTATCGAGATGTTGTGATGTTTTTTGGTACATTGAAGACGTTTAAAAAACGGATGTGTTGTAGGTCAACATATTTGCTGGTTATTGTTTGTTGTATGGAGTTGAAATGGATTCGTTTTAGTGGTCATTCAAATGATAATATTGCCATTTGTCAAAAAACTACTCGCTTTGTACCACACCTGTCGAGTTTCCTGTGCAATTTCACAAGCCACCAATTCGCACCGTTAAGTTATTCCAAAACGAAAAAACACCGGTGAAAATGAACTCGTAGGTAGTGTTGCCAACTCTTGAGATATATCTCGAGATTTTTAGGTATTCGATTAGTTCGTAAAAATGAGTATAAAATTTTAAAATTTCTGTTTAAATCTCGAGAATTTTATCGAAGTGGGTTAAAAAATGGATTTGTTCGTAGTTCTGATTTTTTTTTTCAATTTTGTAAACTTTTGTCAAATTAAAGAAAAATTTTGATTTTTGAATGTCTCTGTATTTCCTCTACCCCACCTTACCCCACTTTCAACTGGGATAATTCATCAAAAAAAAATATATTTTCTGCCTAGTGCCCAATTTTTATTTTACTACTAGGAATGTCAAAGCTCTCATCCCTGCTGAAACCCCCCCTTAATAAGACAACATCCATATTCAAATTCTAGCCTCAAGAAAATCTCAATTTTTGCTCCCAAAAAATTCAAAATCATCAGCCACGATTAATTGGCAACACTGCACGTCGGCGAAAAATTCACTCCACGTATTTTCAATGTCGTCTCGGCGACGTAAATTTGCTCGAAAATTAGCGCTATTAATGGCATCACCGCGCCGCCCGTCCATTTGTTAGCGTGACTGGTGACTGGTTGATTGCGGCACGCGGCTCTGCACGTGGTGCACCGTTTTTAAATATCAGCTGCACGCTTTACGAAAATTCTAATTTCGATTGTTTAGTCGAAAATGAAAGCTTACAATATTTTCTTTCGAAAAACGCAGCTAGATATACACATATGCGAAGAAAATCGATACGATGACGTGTCGACGAAATGTACACAAGGTATGCATTTTCAAAATACGAGTAGTTTACCTATAGCTATACCTACGAGTATGTACGATGAAAGGGAAAAATACCCCGATGGATAGACTTTTATATGCGGGTTTTATTGACGAGCATGTTCAAAGAGCACCGATTTTCATGTTTCGGCTATAAAGAATAAAATTCCATAATTTATATCCCCTTCTGGGTAGCTCGACGTGATACGCGTTGCATTTCCAGCAGCAAAGAGCAAGGTTATTCGTACTCGATCCTCGCATCTGTGTACTTCGTTGCATACGACTCAATGACCAATAAAATGGAGATGTTCAAGATGTGTTTTTTCTTCCCTGTCATTTGAACTGCGGGATAAGTGAATAGAATTCCATTTTACCTTCATATCCGAGTACTTTAAAGTGCATTGGTCTTTTCGTAACACGTGTTTAGTTCCGAGTCAAAGGCTTTTTCTATAGGAGTTCCTCGATTGAAGTTTTTACTTTTGGAGTATTACGAACGTGAATTTTTGCGGAAGTGGAAATTAATTTTCCGAAAAAATTTCAATTTCTGAAATGAATTTTTAAATTAATTTTCGCACCTAAAATTTTAATTGAAGAGATTTTAGAACATTTTTTTCGATCTAACCTGGTTTAATTTCATCAAAATCGGACGCTGTCAGTTGAAAAGATTTACTAGTAACTTAAGATGTCAATGGAGAGAATTTTTGAAATTTTTATTCTTCCAAAATCCAACTTTTGTCAAAACTGGAATTAGATCTCTGAAGTGAGCACACAACTGCAGGTTTAATTAGTATGTACGATGAGAAGAGAAAAGGAGTTACCAGGAGTAAAAATATGATCCTCCATCAATGAAAAAAAATCACCATACATGTCAATCGTAAGGTTCAACAACCCTCTCGTACTTCGATGATTTCCACCAATCGCATCGTTTAATTCACTTGGAATAATATTCGTCGATTTAGGTGTAAGAAAAAACCTAATACCCAAACATTCGAGTGTATCTCTTTATCCGACATATATCCTTTCCAAGCCATAAAATCGGTAGAAAAAAACATATTTTCCAAGTATTTGTACTTTGTTATTATTCGACAATGTGCTGTCATCTCCACACATTCCGTCTCATCGAACCAATAATAATACGGCCGAATAACATTTCAAAATACGAGTATATGTTGGCGAAATGGATATCGTTGATAGGGGAATATCAGACAACATTAAATCGCATTATTGTCTAAACTTTTCCCATCGAAACACGTGTAAGCATGTCTGGAAGAGGAAAAAGCTGCACCGTCGACTTCGAGAGCCATTACATTGGTAATCCTCCTACACGCGGTGTTGTTGTAGTCTATGCAATAAGTATTCGCGTATACGCAAACACGTATTGAATATTGTACCCTATATGGAAAAGGTATCTATATGCTGTATTTTTCATTCATAACTTGATGGTGTTCTACGACTACGAGGATAAAATATGCGTGTATTTGGCGACTCGATTTGAACTAGTTTTTCGATGCAATGACACCGTGTATGAATTTTGCTCTGCCAAGTCCGTTATTTAAATACACTGTGTGGTTGGTTTTAGATTACAATTGGTGCGGTTACACGATCAGCACATTGATCGTGTACGGGTAATAAGATACCTCAGATAATGTACGAGGAAACGAAAATGAGCAGATAAAGAGAGAGAAAAAAAAGAAGCATAAGATGTATTTAAACTATAAAAGAAATGTGAAATAGAATTATGCGGTCTTATTAAATCGACGCCAGCGAGAAAATATAGAAGTTATTTATATGTAAATAGCCGCCCGACGTAATTCTTTATAATTAACCGATTATATTTTTCTTCTACCGGTATTTTATATACCCGCAGCCTCAGCACAAGGCAGATCACAAGTATCTAAATCGCGCCACATTTCGAATAATTTAGACATTTATTAAGACGTCTTTTTCGAGTGATTTTTGACGACGATAATAATTGAAGTATAAAATTCCTTTCGAGAATATGCGGCACTGTCCGTGGTGTCCAGCGACAACACCGCAATGACTGGAATATTTCGGAATTTGGTGGAAAACGCGGTACCGAGTTGATTTGTAGCTCGAGCTCGAGCGTAACAGGTGAAATTTACACCGTATTCTGGATTTATTAAGTTGGAAAAATATTCGTATTTCCGTTACATTCTTACGTGAGTTTTAAATTGCGCCGAGTTTTACTTTTACCATGAAAGTAAGCTCGGTTACGATTACGTTAGGTAATTTGTATGCAAGCTAAATTGAAAGAGGATTTATGTAAAAATACATCAAATCGTCGGACAACATTTTTAAGTGCTGAAAAGCATTTTTCGATTTTTGATGAATTTTTGAAAATCAAATTGGGCCAAAAATGAGAAAAATCAAAATGTTAGCAAATTGGCTTGGAAATTTGAAATTTAGTGTAAGGCTACCCCATTTTTGACTTTCCAAGTTGATTGAAAACAGTTTTGAACTGCTTTGAGCAGTTTGAAGCCTTCATGGTCATTCCACGTCAATTCAGCAAAGAAGTGGTAAGGGGGGGGGGTCGACAATTTTTTTGAACATTTTTCTGTGGAAAGACCTTTTGAAGGGATGAACAATGGCGCAAATCGCAGCCCTCTAGATTTTTTTTAAAGGCTGCTAGGGGGTGTCAATGTGTCAAAGTTTTCAGTGAACTTGAAATATCATCCATTTCAGCAGTGGATTACTCGATAACCGCGATACCTTCAAAAATGGAACTTTTTCCAATAGTTAGGGGTTTTGAAAAGCTTTTTGATGATATCATAAAAATCAGTGTTGCCACTTTTTTTTGTGAGAAAAATTAGCTCGAAAAGTTTCAAAATGCAGTTTTCATATCGTTCCTACTCTCAAAAATTCTGAAAAAAATATATTATGGACAACTTTTTATGCTAAACAATATATTACAAAATTGGGATGGCGTTATTTCGTAAAGTCGATTTAAAAAAATTGAAAGTTTGCGAAAAAATGCGATTTTTTTATTTAAAACATGAAAAAAAGTTTTGATTGGTGAAATTGACCCATTTGGCCCCTATTTTTACGTATCCGTTGAAAAAGTTGGAAAACCCCTTTTATTTCACTCGATGAAATAAACTCATCACAAAAAAATCAAAAAAGCGAAAAAATTGAATTTTCAATTCCAAACATCAAAAAAAGTTTAAATTTATTCAGTTGTCTTATTTTGACCTCTTTCTGATGCATTTCTTGAGAAAGTTGATAAAAATTACACACATAGCAAAAAATAAATAAAATTCGTTTATTTTTTCAATTCACTAGGTACCTACTGAGTGAATTAAAAAATTGGCACCCCCTAACAACCTTTAAAAAATGATTAGCTTTTGGTCCAGCAGATTTTTGAAGGTTGTAAATTCAATTAAAATTTTACTCAATGAAGTTGGGTAGCTAAAATGTACTTTATATCCTAATTTCAACATTCTGAGTGTATTGGAGGCAATTTCAAGTTGCACTTGAGTCTCCAGACGTATTTTGGAAATTCTATAAAACCATCCAAATCAACCTCAGCATTCATTAACACAATTACACGCCGTTTTTCCAAACTCCGTTTCTGTGGTCTCCCACTTTTTGGGGTATTTTTCACCTCCTTGATTCGAATAAGGGGCGAACTAGAGGGTATGGAAGGAGTCAGACCAAAAAATTACTATATTAGTGTTCATCACCTTTATAGGGCAGGGTCATTTCGAAAGTTGATAATTTTTTTGAAAGTTCATTTTCGATTTTGGAAATTTTATTGAAGGTTTCTGAATTGAATTTCAAGTTGGTTTTTTAAATTACCAGCTGCAAAAGTTGATTACAACGCAAGGGGGAGAGAGGGAGGGGAGTCGTTTTTCAGAAAGACTAGCTGATTTTTAGATTTTCATCTCAAGATTTGGAGATTTTTATTTTTTCTTGTAAAAAATTAATTTTGTCCTTATGGACTCTGAACTACATATTTCTCACCTTTTTTCAAAAATTCATCAAAAATCAATTTCGATGCTCTTTTAGTGAGCCAAAGTCCAGCTCAATCTGAATTGACATTTTACGAAAATAGCAAGTCGTTGCACAGACTCCGAACATCACATTGCGTACGTCACGTGAACATCGTGGACAAATACAAGTCCACGAGCACTGGGCTCATTTTGAAACTATAGTCGAATAAACGTCAAGTGAAAAGACATCACTCGAGCTGGAAAAAATTACGCATAATTTCCTTATATAAAATGAAACCAATTTTTAAAAAATTTCAATTTTTATTCAAGACTTCTGGATTACGCAGCCTGCACCAAGGGTTACAGAAAAGTACGAACACAATCCGCTCATCTTATTGAAAACGTAATCTAGCCACGAAACACGCAACGCAATTATATTTTTATTGCTTTCTCGAGTACTTTATGCCAGTCAAGGGTCATACACGGTGTATGAAGGGTTCTCTGCGACTATATTACAACCCTTCGCGAACGTAAAATCAGCTCTAAAGCTGGGAGGACGCGACTGCGACGTTCTCAAGAAATAAATAGGTTCGAGTGTTACGACCGACACGACGTTATGATTGTTTACCAACAATTATCACGTTTGTTTGAAGTTTATGGGCGAAAACAATGAGCGAATAATCGATATTCACCCCGGTATATGTGCTGGTTTTTTTTCGCTCAAAACATCGTACTACATGGGAGCATGGGAGAAACCATCAACATTCTATAAAGAAAAGCACCTCGTAAACTGCTATACCCAGGTCATGTGTAATTTCATTGCACTGGTAATTATCGTGCATAGGCGTTTATAGGAATTCGGGTTCAGCGTTCAATTTATTATCAATTGTATCTATACACGCATCGATCCTCTTTTTTTTTCATCTCTCACTCTTTGACTCGGTCCCTCTCATACTCTATGGTATATCCTCGATGAGGCTATAAAATTGCAATCGTTGTATATCTAGTCGATCCTAGTAACCTACTAAACATGAACCAAATTGAAGCTAATTGAAAACGTTTCCGTTAATGACTATATTTACGCATTTACACATTAATTCGGATGCGCGGCCGCAGCTTTGTAAACAAGGTCGAAATAATTTAATTGCTAAGATTACTGGCGAGATTATAATTCGCCATTTGATACTATTATTATCCAATATACGCACGTGGGTGCCGGACACGTAATATGCATGCGAGTATTTATTTTTTTTTTTTACAGCATTACATACCGTACATGCCAAATAACCGAAGATATTCAATTGCTGGTACAATGTGATACCCTGCTACCACACAACCAGTCCATATTTCCGCCAAAAGTCAACCCATTCTGTTTGAAAAATTATTCTCGTTATACCAAACTGGTTTCCATTCAAGGTGTATCTTCGCGATTATTCGATACGATTTAATGATACGGATTTTTTTCCAATTTATGCAAATGTATCGTCTTCGGAATATTTTCAATCGCTAATACGTTACCTAAGGAGAGGAGAAATCCGTCGCATTGCTCGAGATGCGCTCTCCATAATCGTGATCTACGAGTTGTGGTGGAAAAAAATACCGGATATCGTAGCCCAGTATCTGTGTATATGTAGATTGTGAAAATTTATCTATGTACTGCAGTATAATATGTTTCACGATCATTGATCACTCGAGTGTCTCGAAGCGATAAAAAATTTCAAATTTTTAATCGTAATAAAGTTTTATTCGTAGGCCTTAACCGCGTGTAGGAATTTTTAACACGTATTTATCCGCAACAAAATCACTGTAATTTGGCCTACCGCAGGCTGCAACTGTTAACGAGTAATTTCCACTTGTAAATCATACTGTTCAATCGTCAATTGAGCCTCGAAAATGGTACTTGAAGGAGAAAAAACAACAAGTATTTTTTTTAACAAGTGATGCTAACCAAATATTAAACTGATGAATGTTCAATAGAGTATCGTCTGGTATTTTACTGGAAAAAGTTATCTACAATAAATACAAGTTATACGAGCTTATTTACCTACTCTTGTTAAGGACCAATAAGTATCTAGTACATTCTGTGTAATCTTGTTTTCCTTCTGAAATTCCTACTCATTCGAAATTGAAACTCCTAATTCCTCTTTTGAGCATGTGATTTTCTATTCTAATATTTCTTTAAGCTCAATTTGGAAAATTAAACCTGATTCCACTGTTTCTATGAGAAAAAATGTTGACGTTTTGTTGAATTTTTCCCATACAAAAAATCATGGTTTCAGAAAAAACTAAAAGTTTAACGAAAAAAATGAAGAGAAAGACGATTGTAAAGCACAAAAATGTCACTTTTTCTTGGAGACTTTTTCAAAAATAAAATTCGATCAAAAATTACGTGGAAAACTCAACTTTTGTAAACAATTTTTTATTGAGATACATTAATACTTGGGTGGCAGATTTCTGGGTGTACCAATTTTTGTGCTTACTTTTTAAAAAATATAACCATTTTATTTTTTGAAAAAATTTGAAAATTTGACTATTTGCATTGGGCGCAATTTTACAAAATCCGTGGGGGATTTTATGGCATCATCATCTTTCTACCTCGATTGGATCAGATTTTGATATTACTTATGATCCAAATAAAATTTGCCAAGAAACTCGACGTCAAAATTGAAAAATCAATTTCAGCCTCTAAAAAATTTGGCGCATTCTAAATTGAGAATAAATCGGATACAGGATTTTTTTGAGGGGGGGAGACAATTTTCAGTTTTTCTGAAGGTGAGAAAATGCTAGATGAGCCACCCTATGTAGATGTGAGAAATGAGTCTTCCCCTGCCTACCGCTCCTTAGTTTTTATCATAAATATTTTTCTGGTTGGTACTCAATAATATCATTAATTGAGAATTTATTTTTCAACGAAGGAAAGACGAGTGAGAGTGTTTTAAAGTCGTTTGTATTCATGAGGATTTTCAAAATGTCGATAAATTTGCTCGAGACGTTGCAAAAATTGTTCGAATGCAACAGAAAAAAAATGAAATATTTTATGAATCAATAAAATGCCACAAAAATGAATGAAAACTCCTCCAAATTTATGTTATAATACAAATCCTTAAAAAGCTATTAAAATGATTTAGATTATGATAAATTCAAAAAAACATTGCTCAAGATCATTAAAACAGTTTTGTTTTCATGATTGGGCAATTCTTATCTTCAAAGAAATAATTACCTGTAGGTACTTCAAAATTGAAAAAAAATCTCTCAAACATATTTAAAAAATTTCATTTCTGATAATCAGGTCAACTGACATTGAAAAAATTTCCTCAATTTTTTGCATTATGCAACACCTACGTCATTGTCTACCAAATGCAGAATTTTTTCCCCAATTTTTTTCTCGGCAGCGAAGCTATAATTTACTTTGAATATTTTTTCACATCATTGGTTAGATTAAGGGCTGTGACGTAAACAATTTTTTCTTTGTTTCTGTTTTGTAAAGTTCATAATTTTTCAGAAAGTTGTTCACACCATTTTTAACCATTTCAGAATACCTATATTATTATTTTTCAATTTAAGGTGCTGAAATGTGATTATCAATACACTAATCGAGTTTTTATGTTTTTGTTTCAGGTGAGTGAAATTTTGTCATTAGATGGAAAGGACATGATAACGAGTAACGTAAGTCAATTGTTTCTGATTTGAGCATAATCTTTCAATAATTCATAAATTAAAATGCAGTCGGTGAAATATTTCCTTACTATTTTAAAATTGACTGTAACCCCTTTTCTCTTAGTTTTTCCCCAATTTCCATGAAATTTTTACCAAAAGTCAGCTCGGAATTTATCTAGATAAACTAATCAATCAGGTGTTGTGAAACTCACTACAAATTTTTCTTCTTTAATTTGATAAAAATTTGAAAATAACTGTAAATTTTCTCTAACTAAGCAAAAACTTTCAAAAAAATTTCAATTGAAATTTTTTTTTTGAAAAATTGCAAAAGTTTTACTTACTTAAAAGAAAATTGCAAACATTTTACTTGAAAAAATTGCAAAAATTGTTGAAATTTCAAATTTGCATTTTTTTTACCTCAAAATATATGAATAAGTCACTTCTCATTTCTTAGAATTTTCCCATATTATTTAAGACACGAGATACGTATATGTACTTTCCTTTTCTTATCTCTGTTATAACTATATCTTATTTAGACCCAGTAAACCACAAAACCGTAAATTACAAGTAAATGTAATTCACGTGTAGGTATGTATTTGGGCCACAATGACTATAGATAAAATTATCCTACTGGTGTAACATTCGGTCAAATCTTGGACCACTGAATCGGACACGCGGAAGGCAGGTGGGCAATTGGACATGGGTTGGATTTTTTTTTCATCTGATATCTAAATTAATTCACGTCCTTTGAGTGAAAGTTGATCGGATCAAACCTTGTATGTAATTGAAAATGAGCATTGAAGCAAGCTTAGGTGCAGCTACCTATTTTATGGAATCTGAAAGATGAGAGATTTTAAAATTCGAGTGTAGAGAAAATCGAGTATCAACAAAATTCGGTGGAAACCCCTCCCCCTTCTACCCGAAAAACCGCAAAAAACCAGTGGTATGTCTCATCGTTGAAGATCCTTCGGAGAATCCGAATGTATTATCTGTCAGGGGTTCCCTAGGTCCTCTTGCTGTTATTTTTTCTCCATGGGGTGTATTTTGACGGCATCTTTGGCAACCTCGCCTCTTTCATTATATTTCAACGACCTGTTAGCGCCATTTAATTCGATATGTCTTCAATCGTGAATACAATCCGGTCCTTGTCTCCCGTCAGGCATTGTTACATTTCAACTGACAACATCCTATTCATCAATCCCGTTACTTCGAGGAGTTGAGCGAGTTTCCTGTTGATATTAAACGTTATATTTACGTCTTCTTGGTGTGAAATACCAGAATTACTTCCTAGCGTCCGAATGATTTGATTTGTTCGACGACGATTTGTTTTTCATTGATCATAGGTTGTTTTCCTTTGAATGTGATTCTCAGCCTTTGCTGCGGAGTAATGGACATATTCATGGGATTTTTTTTTTGTCAAATGCTGTAGGGTGTTCCAAGATTTTCTGAAGATTTGAAAAAAAATTCAAAACCTTCTAAAATGATCGATTCCCAATTGTAGAAAATATCGACCAAAATTGAACGTAATTGTTCTGATGAAATTCTAACTTCAAGGCAGCTTCAATCAAAACCCAAACTCGTTCCCAATTCCAGCATCAACTCAAATGACAAAAAAAAAAAAAAAAAAAAAAAAAAAAGGGTGCTGTACTCGTTAATGGAAGTATTCAGCACAAGTAACGCCTTCAACGCGAAAAAAAAATTTCGACGAACGATCGCGGGTCAATGATTACATTCATAATGGACTTGAAAATGTTAGTTACGCGAAATGCATATCATCGTCGAATGCTGCACAAGTTAATCTATTGAGAGCGCGGCGGCGGCAACTTTAAAATAAAATAGCGTTTATTTAATTCTTTATTTCTTTTGGAGTAGAGAAGGCGATATTTGGCCAACAATGTAGTCAAGGTTTATGTGTTCGAGTCACGAGTGGCTCGTTACATGAGCTATATGATGGCAGTTGGCGGAAACATTGCAATTAAAAATCCCTTCTGGGGTTGCCATTCAGACAGGCGGTCTGATATCATCGATAAATTTGACTGCTTAATTGAAATGACATATTTAACGTGCTTGAACTCGACGAATAAGCTCACATGTGTGAAATGAAGATGAAATTTTGGTCGGGCTGTAATCCTCGCGTATTAATCGCAATTTAAGGGCAATAAGGATACGACGACAATATCGCGTGCTCAACATAATCCCTGCGGTACTTGTAGTTTCGTGTTACCTTACTATATCTTTACAAATGTAGGTAGTTTAGTACGAGACGAGAAAATTAAATATAAGTACAGCGTTTGTCATTACACAGTAGTGACACCTGTTGTTTGAAATTTTCGTCGATATGATTCCTTAATTACCGCGCGACTCTTGCGAAATCAGCACACAGATCACGTAGTTGGGAAATTTAAAAAACAGCGATTAAAACCTCATTGTTTTATCGTCAATCGACTCGGTACCGATTACAATTGCTATTGCAGTTGAGTAGAGGTACACGATCAGCGGATCGGCTCGGCTCGGTAACAAGAGACACGCACCTGTATTACGTTTTCAGACATCATCATCTCGTCCTCCATCAATTTAGCCATTTAATGATGGACATCACGTAAGAATTGGTCACGTCACGGTTCTATTAGAGCTTTTTCTTCAAACTCAGCCGACGATGGTGACGATTGCTGAAGTTTTTCTCACGTTGTTGTTGCTGTACCATAGTTCTTTTGATGACAAGCTGGTTCTCTAGAACCTTTTTCCGCACACGGTATTATCGACGATCACACGCAAATTGACCTTTGGTGTACGAAACAATGGGAAATTCACGGGTAATTGCCGTGATTTATGAGAGAGTTTCGGGAAGTACGAAGCTAATTTACTTATTATGGTGATTCGACATTCAAACTGCCTATGTCGGTATCTCTGTCTATGTACTGTCGGGACACGTATTCGAGACAGTTTCTTTATAAAATTATACCGAATAGGAATTGTTATCGTGGTACGCTTCATTTCAGATTAATTTGCTACTTCTTGCCTCGCCGCAGTGTTATTATTATCTATGTAGGAATTACGATTACTTAGTATCCATATTGTTTCGCAGACCTGAGAACTGTATAAACGTGCAATATTGGTGAGCATTTGAGCAAGGCTTGGCTGAGATGGATTTTTTGGTTTACTGGTGGCCAGTCGGGTTCTCGTAATTGATTGAATGAGGTTTATTCGATGGTTAGAGTTGATTTTTGATTCAATTCGTGCAGGATCTAAAAAATGTTCGGGTTTTATTTCCCTTCAGACCATTATTTTTTCAAAAAATTTAATTATGAATGGAGGGAGAAGAGAAAAGAAATATTACAAGAATTTTTGAAAAGACTATGGATTTTCTAAAAAGGAAAAAATATCATTTTAAATGCTCGAATTTCTTGAAAACCAAAAATATGCGCTTAAAATCTCCCTAAAATATGCTAAAAGTACTCGAAAACGTGAAAATATTAACTAAAAATGCCAAAAATTCTCTAAAAATTTGAAAAAATATTCTGTTCATGGTGAAAAGGGGACAGTTTTAATTAAAATCTTTAAAAATTTGATTTTTCAAAGTTTTTACCCTAGTCTAATTTCCTTTAGAAAATTTCGTGAAAAAATGAAAAACTGGCCAAATACAATACAACATTTGAAATTGAATGAAATATTCCCTAAAAACATGAAAAATTCTACAAAAACCGAAAAAATTCCCTTAAAATGCGTATCTAAATATGGTTTTTTATGCTCTTAAGTAGAATATATGCAAAAAAATTCTGTAACGAATTAAGCTCATTTTAGTGGAAATTTTATAAATGTTGAAGATGACTGCAAAATTCCCTATCCCCTATGCATACAAGAAACTTACTGTAGCATACAAATCTGAGCTCTGATGTTCACTTAGAGATTGAAAAAAAAAAATCGTAATTCAGCGGGGTTTCAGAAAAAAATAAATTGAGTAAAAATTATTTATAAAATTTCTACTTTGAAGCTCACCGCAGGAAACTCCTTGACGTTTCTGCCCCCGATTTGAATGGGATCGTAATTTTTGGAAAGAGCATGATCTGAAACCCCAATAACCAAAATTTGAATCACCCAATTGATTTTCGTTTTTCGGCAAATTTTTGAAAAATTCAAAATTGATTATTTTTGGTAAGAATTTTTATATTTTTCCAGAATACCTGAAAATCAAGTTGAACTGCTCAAAATATAGTTGTGGCTTATTTTCGACTTGATTAACGAGCTTATCCGCACTTGAGATAATTTTTAAGTGGACATTTCGAGTTTTGTTTTTATGACGAACAAAATTATTTATAAGGAAAAAATTCCAAAAAATATCAAATGAAAAGCAATCCACTTGAGGTATCCTCATGGAAATCGCCTTAAATGTAAATAAATTCGCTAAACAAGTCGAGAATAAGTCAAAACTCGATTTTTAGTTGGCCAAATTAATTTCCTTGCTTTCTGGAAAAATTGTAAAATTCTGAAAAAAATTTGAGATCGCACTGGAAGGTTCAGAATGATTCTAAATTGTGAAATACATATTTGGGAGTTGATTTTGGACAAAATATGTATACCATCATTCATGCATCAAAAACTTTCCATCGAGTAGAAAAATTTTGAATTTTTTTTCTCGTTTGTAAGTAACAATATACTGGTTAAAAAAACACATTTGAAGTGTCTGTCTAAAATTTCGCTGGAGGCTAAAGAATGTTTGAAAATGGTGAAATGTGGTCCAGGGGAGTTGATATCAGTTTGAGACTTCGAGCACTAATTTTTATCAAATATTTTGAAAAAAGACGCATAATTGCTGAAAATTGTCCAGTTCAAATGTTCAAAAATTCGCCAAAAATTAATAAACCAATTTGAGCAGCTAAAATTTTGATTAACCAAGCTCTTTTCAAGCCAATTTTGTCAAAAAACAGGTTTTTTTTTAGTAATTTAGTCAAAAAAGAAACTTGAAAATAGAACTTCTTTCGGTAATTTCAGCTAGACCACGTATTTTTGAAAATGTTAACAAAAACCTGACTTTTTCGGAAATTTTTATAAAAATAGGACATTTAGACAATATATAGGACTTTTTGATTGTTTTGAACATTTTGGCAAAAAAAGTCCCTCGTTTCGTTTTTCACACAGGAGACTTGTGCGCCGGTTATTTGAGTTCTTGAGCGAATATACTCCACCATAACTCGAGATTGGGAACTTGTTGACGAATTTCCTCTTAAATTAATAATAAATTGAAATATTCTAGGTACCCTCTGACTATTAAGCTAAACTTTACCTCATAAAAGAAAGTCACTTAATCACGGTCCATTAACCGTGTGCAAAACCATACCGTTGCTTTTCAGTTAATCGAATTTACTCTCGAATAACCTGAGACTTTTTGAGTAAGTCATCATATACGAGTATGACAATACATTTACCTTTATCCTCTAAACCCGATTATAAGCCTTCGGAAGAGTAGGTAATAATAACTTTACGCGTAAAATTTTCCTTTACCATCTAAAATGCTCTCACTGTACAGCACACCTATGGCAATAAAAAATTTTCATCAAGAGGTAAAAATTAAATTAAAACGTTACGCGAACGTGAAATATGAACTTTAATAACTAATAATTCGCCACGCGCAGAATTTATTAATCGAATTTCACGGATTAAATTTTCATTGTTCTTGGTCTAAATAGAAGGCAAATCAGGCGTAAATTGACATATTGTTTATAGATACACGATCTCGTCATATTTCCATATAGCTCTAATGAGATTTCTATATGGGTTACGTAATTCATAGTAGGTATAAGGTATCGCTTTATGGCAATCTACCGAGGTTATGATATTTTGCTTTTTTTTTTCATCATCGCGAACGCCTGATCCGGATACTTGAGAAATTTAATTATAGATCCGAGGATATTAATATAGAGTACTGGAGATTTATCTTTCCGGTGATTCTTCTTGATCGGTGTATTATTAAAAATTATTTTTAACTTTTCGATTGTTGTGTACCTGGATCTGTAAAGTCTTGGTCGATTTTTACCAAAGGTACGATTCGAGCTGAGAAATCAGTTGAATTAAACGAAGTTCACGATTCAACGTCCTCTGAGGCAGTCACGATTTGGCGACTGTGAAAAACAAACATTTTTCACGTCGATTGGTTTTTTCGTATACTCGGATCGCGATCGTGCCGTGCCACTGTGCAGTGGTAAATACTCGGCTGAAATTCGTTCTGCGAGGATAATGAACTTGTCAATGTACCGGCAATCGATTCGCGATTTACATTTGTTTAATGAACGATAATTAAAAAATACAACTCGCTATAAATCTACGCTCGCGTTTCATCGAGTCAAAAAAAAAAAAAGTAAAATAAAAACATCGATACGCGTATTCAATTGATTTTTTTCTCACTCAACAACAATACTCGTATAATAATACTTCGAGGGAAAATTCTATAGCATTTTTTTGCACGTTGAAACTGTGAGATGAAATAAACGACGTGATAATATTACACAACCTTGGTTTTTTCATCGTTTTTTGAATGAAGTTCTCCTTATCGTATTCGTACCTACTCGTAAAATGGAGGTTTTTTCGTCCCGCAAACGACACCACGTCTATTGTTTTTTCCAACTCAAATAGAATTCTAAGCAGTAGGGTCGATGTTATCGGGAAGTCTTTTTTTTCCTACCTTCGTAGAAATCATGTGCTGACATTGTTATCGAGCTTGTACACAGGCTATAAAGGTAACTGATAAGTGAAACAATTCTAGCGTAGGTGTCGCCAGCACTTAAAACCTAATCAGCCAAGGTACGATTATAACCAGTAACTGGTACGTGCAGTGGCATGCATAAGAAAATCTACAGCACATGAAACCTTATTATAAAATATTAAGTCTCGTGTGTGTATGTTTGTTTATATTCCATTTCAAATTAGCTTATAAGATTTTCAAATCAACTGCGAAGAGATGTTTAGTTGGCTGCATCGACGTGAATAATTCAGGCTATAAAATCTTAATTAAGTACGCTTCAATACTCTTATTTGTACTGAGAAAATTATATATTCGAGCTTCGTGCTCGTATTCGCACTAAAGCTCTGGTGTCGAAAATGGCTTGAAATTACAAGGACAAAGATGTCAAATTTACATAATGCAATTGATTCTTACTTACAGTATCTTCGAAAGCTTTTAGCGACATATTTATTAATGTTACTTAAGCATAGCTAGCAGGGAAAATACTTCAATGCTTGTCAAAAGTTTCATTATTTTTGAAAATGAGTCTCTTATTCTATTTCATCTCAAAAACTTGCGATGTAATATTTCTCCTTGGATTACCTGCTACATTTTGAGCCTTCGAAATGTCCTCTTCATCTTCCCAATTTTGAAAAGTGAGGCTTGGGGGCACATATAAGTACATATAGGGACAGGTAGAGCTTTTTTGGGGGGGACGCAGTTCCCCCCTCCAGAGGAAAGTTCGGAAATATCGAAAAATTGCCATAAAAACTAAAAAAATGAAAGAATTTGAAAAAAAATGAAAAATAGTAAATTTTGGTAACTTTTTCAAAGAATTTTGATTTTTTCAAGTAAAAATTATCTAAATACAAAATCTGTCAAGGTTGTCTCATTGAAAATTTTGAATTATGGAATATTAGTACTTGAAGAGCAAAAAAAGTGATCAAAATTTTCCATTTCGAAAAAGTTCAAAATTTTTTCAAACAATAAAAAAATAATTTAGGTTGGTACATACTTCGATTTTTTCTCAAAACACAGTGGGGGGATGAAAATTAGGGACTTGCAACTTCTATTTAGCCCACCAACTTCCCCCCAGGAAGGAAATATAGAAAAAGGCCTGAGTACAGGTATTCGAACCCTTCAGTTGATAAAAATGAAACACATTACCTCACATTTTCAATTCTTTTCTCAAAATTTGGGGGCTGGGGAGGCATTGAGGAGTCGAATCTAAAAAATACCAGGATATTCGAACTCAAAACCCTCGAAAACCTGAGAAATGATTCGCCATCTGTGTTTTTAAATGTTTTGGTAAGTATTTCAGGCAACGAGGAAGAGGGGATTTGCAGAGGTCAGATCCAGAAAATAACTCGATATTCGAACTTAGCACCTTCAAAATAAAGCTACAATTAGGCGACCTTACTTCTGATTTTTTTTTGAATTTTTGTAAAAATTCAAGACTCTTCAGCCTTTTTGAGGAATTGAGATCAAGCCTAAAATGCTTTTGATTTGCTCTACGTCAAAGCAGTTCTGAGATAGGTATGAGCTTTTATTTGTAGTCAGTTTCACAAGAAATCTTGGATGGATGAAAATTACTAACCTTCCCCTTAACCATTTGGGGAGAGGGGGGGGGGTCAGATAGCCAGATCAAAAAATAAATCTATATATTCGGAGTCATCGTCATGCAATCAAATCAATAAGTATAATTATGTACCTACATATTTATTTTCAATTTTTCCTAAAATTTTGTACAGAAAGGTGGTGATGGAGTGGAGGACCATTTATGCGTTCTAGGTTCATTAGGATCCTATTTTGAAAATAAGTTGACTGAAAAGAAAGTACACTAAACTCACCATGGCAGTTTTTCAAATTTTTAAATTTTAGCTACAGAGAAGCGAATCTGTTAAGGAGCCCACCTTTGATTTGAATGAGACCACAATTTTTGTTTGAGCATGAATTCAGAAATAGATAAGTTTAAGTGTATGTTGGGAAAATCGCCATGTTGCCAAATTTGTGTTCCATTTTCAAATATTGGCAACGTCGCATTTTCTTTAAAAAGTGATTAAACATGGTATGATTGGGAACTGGAAAGAAATATTGAGTTTTTAATCCCAAATCTCCCTCAATAAAATCATGCAGTTCATTGATTTGATCATCGTTGCCAAATTCATTGCGATTCTATCAGTAGGTATTTGCCTATTTGGCAACGCCACATCTTCAAAATTCAAGAGTGGCTGACTCTTACAAAAAACTGTATTTCTTGATTCTTGGGATTTTCAATTTTTCAAATACCCAGATGGAAAATTTTCATGTTGCCAAATCTAGTTTTATATTTAATTATTGGCAACATCGCGTTTTTTTAAAGAAATTGTTCATTTATGAGTTGAAAAGCGTTCTGAATTTCTGTGAAGATAGTCCCAAAGTTTATGCTACGTCAGCTAAGAGAAAAAATATAAAATCATGGGGAGTTCGCAGTGATTTTTTTCAACCCCCTTTCCCCTCACCCCAATCTCATGATCTCCGAAAAATATTGAATTCCAAATAATTAGTCAACGTTTTTTTCTCATTTCTGATAGAAAAAATGATAAATTGACGAAACTTTGAGTTTAGGGATCCCAAAATGATTCAGATTGGCTAAAGAATGATATTTCCATCAAATTTTGCATTTCACGACAGATGATCCTATAAAACTGATCATTAAAGATCAAAGTGGAAATAGGTAGATGGAAGATGCATCTTCAAAGGTACGAACATCCTCTCAACATTTTGAAATAATCGAAGTATCTTTTTTCAACGAATAATTAGACCTATTTAAAATTCGAAACAAACCGTCGAAACAATTCAAACGGTTCATTTCACGATTCGAGCATTGAGGCAGCGAAACGGTAAACATTGACGGAATCAAGCTACTCAATCAAGCATATTTCAACATCCCCGGCTGGCAATGACGTAGGTAAAACACCACGCAAACCCATAAATCTTGGCGTTTTTCGCACAAATTCTACGGAAAAATTCTCAGCATCGTTGCTTATCTAGCTTCAAGTATACCTATAGTAATCCTACTCGAAGATGCACACATGACAGCGACAGTCAGTCGTCTATGGCAGTCTATTTATCTTTCATGTGTACATTGTTCATCTCAACACTCGTGTATCTTGCGTAGTACCCGCATCGCCATCAACATTGTCAATGAGGCTCTTGATATCGTCATTCTTTCACGGATGTCATACTCATTTGGCAGAAATCAGTTCCTCCAGACGACCCGGCAAGTTCTCATGGCACAGGTATACGCGAAAAAAAGCACCCAACTCGAGCAGACTTAACATATCCGCGAGATGAAAATAAAAACTCGTGTGATTCTGGTATTTTATATACTTAATCGTTAAAATACTGAGATAATTCGCGCTCGGCAAAGCCGGTAATTAGTTCAGGATGTTTGTAATCGTTTGTGAAACGTTACGGTAGGGCGGTCTTGTTTTTTTTTTTTTTAACGTATTGTGTATGATACTAGCTCTTGTTGTATCTAGTTTTGTACAAGTACAATAATACACCGGCTGCGGCTACTAAAACGAATAATGATCTGCTTCGAGTATCTTTATAGGTGAAGAACGGATACCGAAAAAGATGGACACAGAACCGAAACGAATTTCAAATTTGCATTGGTTCTGTGTCGGTCGGTGTCCAGTACTGTACTTGCAACTGGAACGGCTCATTAAAGATGGTAATGATGACCTTGGTAAATTTGAATACCCCTATCGAGTCACCCACACATGAAAATACTTCAATTACCTCCCACATTTTGTTTACCTTTCGGGAACTGGTTTTTGGAATTTAAGATGGGTCGTTGCGCGTTGCCCGAGCCCGGTGTGAAAATACTCCACCGGCACCGTTTACAAATTATAGTTTACATTTTGGTTTAAATCTTTTAACGAGTCGAATTTTTTTTCTCCAGCGAGAACGAGCTCGGAGCTTGGCCGCACCGGGCGGGCGTTTTTCACTGTCAAAGACGTCTCGCGCGTCCGGTAACAACGCGGTAACCGGTTCCACGCGGTAGTTCCGCTGCGCATGCGTATAAGATACTATGTATTTGGGAACCGGTGCGATTTGACCACCATAACGCGCGCGAAATGATGTATCGTTACGATTAGCTCGATTGGTCATCGAGGTCTTCTACGTGCGTATTTCCGAACCTTTTTTTTTTCAACTCTGGTTCTCTCTTTCTGTATTTAGATCTGTGAGAGTACGTCATACAGGTAGATATACTATAAACCAGGAGACGTGGATGGTGGGTGTATCGTGACTAATCGTTTCATCTCGTTGGAAAAAATGACCCAAGGCTACTCTTGTGTGTACCGTTTCGTCATTGTGAGCTTTCCTTTTTTTTTTTTCATTTTCAAGTTCTATTTTAATTGTACTCTGTGTACCTTCTCTAGGGATCTAGACTACATGTAATATATTGTCTGGCTAGAGTAGAGTTGATTAATGAAAAGACTTCTTTTTAATCGATAACACAACCGTATTGAAAAATTACTCTACACGTGACAATGTCGTTGTGATTTCTAACCTGTATTATTACGATAGGTATACAGGTACCTCATGTGCGTAAAAAAAAGTCACACAGGAGCGTTTTACAAAATAGAGGGTTAATTTCGTGGAAAAAAATGCCCGCGCAGCCGGCATCTCAATTACCAGCAGTAGGTACAATTCGCTGATGGTGATGGTTTTAATTTGGAAAATTATATGTGATTGTTAACGGTTACCAGTGTTACGTTCTAATGGTCGGCGTTAATCGATAAACCGTCGAATCGTCGATTTTACCGCAGTATTCGGAACGTGCTTTATTTTTTCGCGCAGCAAACATATAGCAAATGAGGATCACCCTATACCGCCAAGGGCATTTTTTCGTACTTATTACGCATTTAGCGGATTTTTCCAGCATCGAGCTTCGAGCTGTCGCATATCATAAACATCTGGTCTAGTTTATACTATTAATTAACTACATGGATGACGGCGACGTCTCTCTGTACCCTTCCCCGAACCCTTGCTCTTGGTCCAGAGAGCATCGCAACTATAGAGCTACCATTACCTCGAGCTCGAGGGCACCGCTCGCGCTCGTAGCGTAAAATCGGCCAGAATTTACAAATCATGAACACACCTTTGAAATACGATAACTTGTAATTATTTTTTTTGGCCCCGCGTTAATGGTCCGTTTACACCGTGTTCACGAGATTACGAGTAAACAATAGATTGAACCGTTTACGCCGTATTAGATACCTCATACTTAACGTATACCGAGAGAAGTTTTTCAATTCCAAACATCTCGACGATTTGAGCTCCATACGTGTTCTCGCGATGAAGTGGGTATTTTGCGTGCCTTAAAAAAAATCTCGCTGCTCTTTTGATCCACACCCGTGCCACATGATCTTGCCCTCGAGTGTTTATCCATCTTATATGCAGCATCACATCACGAAGATGTACGCGTTCATGTTCGATTTATATATCAGATAGTGGTACCGTTGACCTTTGGACAGATGTACTACGACGACTGGAATGCATTTGCAGGTAGTTCGATAGATGATGGGTTAATTAATACCGTATTACGGTAGAATTTGCGTGTTTGTTTATCGTTAAGTGCTCCCGAGTCGTGTACTGTTTGATTATTCCGATCCTCGAGTCCGGATTCCCTGATCTGGTACAATACGTAGGTACAGACAGGTTGGCAGGGGCTGGGTTTCGTGTTGTTGTGGTGTTCGTGGTGATGATGAGGTGACGAGGCGATGATGGAATTCTTTTGAGAGGAAAGAATGAAGTTGTAGAATGAGGGGGTGGTTAGGAGTTGAAGTCGTTGGAATAATGGGATGATTTCAAGAAATCTCTTCATCTAGTCAAATTTGAATAAAATTTCAATAAATGCTGAGAAAATGTCGAGAATTCTTGAAATCAAATTTTTTGCTATCTAAGTTCATTTTTTCGGTTTTTTGTTGAATTTTTGAAAATTTTTAGAAGTATCAATTTTGAAAAATCGTATTCGTTTCAAATAAAAATATTGGCGAGTTGTTTCATACTTGATTTCGAACACTCCCCTCCCCCTCCTTCTCCAGAATACGCACGTTTTGGAGACATTCTGTACTCTAAAGCCTCCCACAGTCTGAATTTTTTTGGAAAAATTTTCTCGTTTTTCTCAAAGGCTCCCAAATCAACTACGATAAATAAAGGTTTAGTTTAGAGAATTAACTTCCTTCTGTGATCCATTTTTTTCCGAACCAAAATCTCACTGTTTTAATTTATTCATTCCATCCTTCCAATCGCGAATTAATTCGTGAATTGATTTCAAATCTTAGCTCTTCTCTGTTGAAACGAAATTATAATTTTACCCTCGTAATGAAATTGAAATAATTTACACGTTTTTCTTATATTCTTCTATCAATATTTGGCAATCTGTTCTTTTCTAGCAGTATTAATCGTTGTTTTGCCCCTTCATGTAGTCAAGACAGCGATTTTTTTCAATTCAAATTTCTGTCAGCACTGACGATAATCTTTTTATCGTCTCCTTTCGGCAGTAGGGACAATGATCTCCCTCTTTTCTTTGAACTTACAAAACGGTTTTGTATTAAGACGATCTACTTTACTGTTTGACGATTTCCTGCACCCCTTTTTTCTATAATCTACCAAAGAACCACCCTTATTAGTCATTTGCCCTTTTCCGTCCTTTTTTTTTTGACAATTTCTAAATGTTTACAGGGTGAAATTTCGGAGAATTGCACGCAAAAAAAAAAAAAGAAAAAGAACGAAAAATATTACGTATTTCAAGTTATAATTAGATCAGATTGAAATTAAACCTTTTCAGATAAAAAAGTGTAAAGATGAACTTGAAAAAATTCATCATTGTTGCAGATCAAAAAAATTAGATTTTCTCAAATTTAAAAAAAAAAGTAAAATTTTACAATTGGCAATTTCCTCGTTTTTTTCATTTCCGTGATGTTTTTCTCCTACGTATTTTTCTCAACCTGTACACTTTCTTAATGAGTTTTGTACTGAAGCCTTAAAATATTAAATTAACAAGGGAAGAAATAAGTTTCATCATTTTTTTGCTTTTCTGTTTCACATTTTTCGATTCAGACGTCTAAATTCGATATTTCGCCGTGCAATTTCTTGATCAAAATGGAATAAAATGGAGTAAAAAATGAACGAATTTCAAAAAATGTTTTCTAAATTCTCAAAATTAATTTTTTTGACCTTTTCACAACACGACGTTTTTCCTTTATAATTTTTCAATTTTTTCAAGTTTAAAAGATATTTTGTACATTTTCAAAAATTAAATTTCTTGACGTTTTGTCGACCTTTTTCTTTCGCTATTTTCCACTTTTGTAGACTTCTCTCCCCCCTTCTCGTCCACAAAATCAAATTGAACAAAAGGGCATGTTTACTATATTTTCAAAATTAAATTCATTTCTTGACCTTTTTTCGATCTTTTTCCTTCACAATTTTTCAACTTTGTGAACCTCTTCCTTACCTCCCTTCCCCTTTCAAAAAATCAAATTTGTGCAATAAAATTGTTTGATTTTTTCTTGACCTTTTTTCCTTCCAATTTTTCAGTTTTGTGAATTCCTCTATTTCAAATTGAAAAAGAAATCCAATTTTTTTTTGAACGAAAAGAAATACAATATACTACCAAGTATATAGTATTTTGATGAAGAAATCATTTTAATTTTCCATTTCATTGAATTTCGGTACAATTTATCAACGTTTCTTGCTGCTTTTTGACCCAAAATTTGATTTTTTCAACCTTTTCGGGAAAACGTTTTACTTTTGTTGTACTCTGATATTAAATTTTTAGAAAAGTAGTTGCAAACAGTGGCGTAGCCAAGGGGGGGCAAAGGGGGCCATGCCCCCCCCCTTGCGAGCGAAAATTTGAAAGAAAACATGCAAAAATGGACTTTTTGTGTTGTTCGGACCCATTTTTTCTAAAAAATTTCGCGCTCGCTTCGCTCGAGCAGTAATTTTGCCTTCATTTTCACGAAATCACCACACATAACAATAGGTTTCCAGAAAATAACCCCTCATTTCGATTTTTCATGCCTAAAAATCTGGTTTTGCCCCCTCCTTGAGAAAATCCTGGCAACGCCACTGGTTGCAAATGACAAAAAAATCATAAGTACCTATTTTCAACGCCCTGAAAACTTGAGAAAGGTTTAAAAATAGACCCATTTTACAGTAGGAATTACATTTCAACCGTTTCTCAAGCAACAAAAACCACGAAATCGTTGAATAATGAATAAACGTCCCCTCGTTAATATCTAACGTGATGCAAATCGCGTATGATGCAATAAACAGACTTCTTTGGAAATGAAATTTAATTCCTTAGAACCTACAAAATTTAAAATTTTGATGAGATGAATACTTTTAACTAGAAATTTGACCTGGGTAGGTGGGTACGTAGCCTTATTTTTGGAGCTATTTACTTCGAATTTTAATCTAGAATTTCAAGGTTTTTTTTTTTTTACATTTTCCCCTCTTTTTCGTCAGATGAAATAAAAGCAAGAGGTTTATCGCTGAATATTTTCAAGGAAAGATGTAGAGGCGATTCTATTTTACTCTCGGATCGATGTATTTTCAACATTATCGAGTTATTTGTGCAAATACGTGCTATTTTCGAACGAATTCTTCGAATCGTAGGTACATACTTTGAAATTCCTAAACATCGAAATAAAATTCTAAAAACTGCATCCGTCGTAACTTGAAAAAAATCCACGTGAGATAAGACCAAGACGTATGGTTACTTAGACTTACTATAGAGAAACACTACAGAATCAAGTTCATGGCAACACCAGCGAAATTCTCAACGCTGCCATTCACGATTACACCGAAATTTTCACCTCAACGTGAGTGTTAAATTACAGACCAGAGGTGCTGTCATCTCAAAACGTGGTTTTGAATTAATTAAAGTCGATCAGCTCTCGTGCTTGGGTTCATATTACTACGAAGAAACCAACTCGGACCACGATGTAGATACAGGGTGTAGAAGAAAAAAAAACCTCGTGTAACACGCCATGTTCTCTCCTCTCAATTCTCATTCATTCAGTATAATAATATTTATAACTCGCGATACCTTCCTTCATTACCTATTCCGGTGGGTATGTAATACTTTTGATAAAGGATTAGGGAACCCAATATGGCCAACAGTATAGGAATTTTCGCACCAATAGCATAATTTTAGACTATTATTGGAAAATTTTAATCTGATATTCCGCACGACCAGTACGGTAGAGATATTTTCGTCAATTGTGGTATTTTCAGTTCGGTTATCATCGTTGTTTATGAAACATTCCCAAGATAGCCATTATTCGTAATATTTTTTATCATAACTAGCTATTCAAAGAGCTGACTTTATGAGCACGTTTTATTCTCAAATATGCGCACAAATCTAATCGAGCTAACTTGATAGTAAAATAGGGATCCCAAACTTCTCTATTTCTGTATGATGAGGTAACTGGTGACTGTTGTGAGTATTTTCTCAGAAATATACCTAGTACCTACTTAAGGAACGATTCATTCAACAAATGATTTGTGTAAAAAGAGGCATCTGCAATTCTACGTACATTAATTGTATAGTTTTGTTTCCATTATTTATATTACGTCATTTCGGAACCAGTTTAGTACTTGGAATCGGTATGCTTGTAATTTATTTAATCGCGGCATTTAGCACGAATTTTCAGCCAACCGGTTTGCAAATGAGTTTCATTTTTTTAAATTAGAAAAAAATTTGCAAGTTCCGTCCGGTTTTCGAGTTATCTATATTAGAATGTGAGAAAAATTCGTCGCGAAATTACTCGCCTGATTACGTAATAATAAAAATAGTGCATTTTAGCGATGATAATATTGTTGTTAGGATTATGCGTAGATATTTTTACATAAATCGATCGTCGTTTTGGTGCATTTTTACATAACAGTTCGCCGGTTTTTATGCATCTAGAAAGGGCATACAATATCTAAGAAGGGTAGAAATAGCCACGAGCACGAGTATAATGGATAGTGCAGTCTCCCTTTCTATGTATAATACAAAATATACACAAGAACCGTTTTTAATATTAACAAAAATAATGTTTCGCGTATCACCACCGGCAACCATGCGTAGTTTGGCGGGAATTCGGCCTTTTGGCTCGTGTGCGATGCAAACGTTGCAAAAAAAATTAACGAATAAAATTTCTTTATCAAACTCACCTAAAATTAATAAATATTATCATTAAACGAAGCACTGAATCCCACCACACTGGGTTTATAACATCACAGAACTTTTCAAATTGAATTAAAAAATATAATTTTTTTTTCGTTTAATGTCGGTATTTGAGAAAAATACCGACACACGCACACAAAAATGCTAGTTTGAAAAAAATCACTGATGATTTATCGTTTAAACTACAACAACGTGATATAGTAAAAATTAGAAAATAAAAACGTATTTTATTACGTTATCTCACACCCGGCCACAATAACGCAGAATTTTTCAATCCAATATCACTACAACAATAAGACTGAAGCAAAGAAAATCAAACTTGTTTTACTGCGTCTCTTTGAATTGCCTGCTCTTTGAAATCGTCAGTGTTGCCGGCCTCATGCAGGGAAAAAGTCATTAGGATGCGTTTTTCTCGACGTTTTACGTAAGTTCAACTTCCAAGCGCCACCTCGCGAATTTGTGATCGCTTATTTGGTGATTTGAAGTACGTACAAGGTACCTACAAGGTTATTAATTTGGCAAATTAATTTTTTCCGTCGTGGTTCCTCTAATCCTATTCGAACAATACCGGTGTCAGAATTTTTCATGTTTATTTATGCGATGGCGATTAATGACTCGATTTTTATTCAGTCATGGTGTACGTTAAGTTTATTTTTGATGATTTGATTTGTGTGACCTGTTCCGAAATATTTGAGGAGTGGTGAGAAATCGTGATCTTATAGAATTGGAGGAGGGAGAAAGCGAGAGAATTTTTAGGTGGAGTTTTTTTTTCCTAAAAATTGCGATACTTTTTTTAATCTGGATATAAATTCAGAATTAACTGAATTATAATGAGTAGATTTTTTTCGAATGACAGTCGTGTTTTTTAGGCTTCTGAAATATGAATATTCAAGGTGAAAAATTTCATTTATTTTAAAAGAACGCGAATTTCTCCGACATTAATAAAGAGTGACTCGAAAAATCCATAATACTAATTTAGCTTCGTTTATAATGTTGTTAGGTATCAGCTGAATAAAATTTCCTACACCCACACGAGTATACTTATTATTACTTAGTAAGTTCTGTACGATTACGAACATACCGTGATAAATTTATTACCCGATTCAATAATACATAATTGCAAAATACAGCGTAAAATTATTTTTCTGTCCATTTTATTACTGTTATGTTGACATATTGTCCTCTTTCGACACGTCTATAAGGTAGATGGTGGGCTGGTAAATCTGAAATTATTGGAAAAATAACCTAAAAAATAGAGTCGACTGATTATAAACTGGTGTGGAAAATTTCACACATTTATTATTTCGTACCTACATGTAATTTGGTGTGAGAAGAAAGGGGTACATTGATTACTTATCAAAGCAAGTTTTTTTACGCCCATAACATTCATAAAATATGCTAGAGGCAGAGGACGTCGCTAGAATAGAGAAAAACGAAAGGAGGGGGGCGATGAAGAGTACAATTGGGCTTGGAATTTGAAAAGGCTAAATTTTTTAGTCATTCCTTTAGTTTTTTCTCAAATTTTGTAATATCTAATAAGTGATGGTACACTTTTGATTTCACTGGGCACGAAAGGACGAGGGGAGAAAAATTTGACAGCAGCATGGACTATTGAATGAGGGAGTGAATTTTGGCCATTTATTGAACTTTTAAAGGAATCCCTGGACTCTAGAATCTTCGAATAGGAACAGTGGCGTAGCCAGGATTTTCTCAAGGAGGGGGCAAAACCAGATTTTTAGGCATGAAAAATCGAAATGAGGGGTAATTTTCTGGAAATCTATTGTAATGTGTGGTGATTTCATGAAAATGAAGGCAAAATTACTGCTCGAGCGAAGCGAGAGCGAAAATTTTTGGAAAAAATGGGTCCAAACAGTGAAAAAACGTCCATTTTTGCATATTTTCTTTCAAATTTTCGCTCGCAAGGGGGGGCCATGGCCCCCTTCGCCCCCCCCCTTGGCTACGCCACTGAATAGGAAGAAATTGGTAGGTCGAAAGAGGACCTCAAAAATCCCTCACCTTCTAATTTTTAGCTACTGAAATTGATTTTCCTATTTTTGGCGAATTCATCTATTTTATGCTAAAATTTGAAAAAAAATCAATATAAATGTATCTACTTGATGTTTTTATTTAAAAATAAATTTAAAAAAATCATTTGGGTACAAAATTATTAGAAAAATTCATTCTTAATTTCACTAATAATTTTTTTCTTAAAATGAATCAACTTTTTTCAGCTGAAAATGGAAGATGATTGTTGGGGGGGGGGGGCTGGCTAAGTTTTGTACCATTAGGAGATTCTTAAGTCAAGGAGTTCCCTTGTTATAGAATTCCAATTTTTCGCTCAATTTTGAAATTTTTTCTCAAGCATCCTTCTTAGCTGACATCTTGTTTGTGATGAAGTTTATGGTTATTTTCCTAAACTTGACATATCTTTTTTATTTAGAATTTTTACTGTTCATTTTTATTTAGCTTATATATGTAATTTTTTTTTTATTTCAAAATTTAGGTAACTAGGTACCTACTTTTAATTTAAAGTTTTTTTGAATTTTTAAAATTTAGTAACCATGTCTTCTCGTTTGTGAGCTTTGTGCTTTGTGATCAGAATTTTTTCGAAAATCTTCTCAACAATTCAAAATCTATTCTGATAAGTGATTTTTTAAATGTGAATGCAATTTTTTTTCGCCTAGAAAAAGCTAATCATGCTCAACAGGTGAGAAATTTTATGTTTTACAATTTTGTTTTCCTTCATTTTTCAATCAAAACCCTTTGTTTTCTTCGACAATTGATTTTTTGTGATGAAATACTTGAAAATTATTTAAATTTATATGATAACAAATCGACTTTTTGGAGGAAAACTGAGGGTGCTGCCATAATGATCTGGGTAAAATATAAAATTGTGGGGCTCAAAATTTCCCATTCGATGAGTGTGGTCCATTTCATCTGAGAGGGTTTATTATTGAGAAATTTTGAGCTGAAGTGGAACAAATCAATTTGAATTGATTGCTCGTGATGATAGAATTAAAATGTTTTCAATTTTGAATTCATAAATTTTTTTTGCCTGTTTTGAAATAAACATTGAT